>NC_132814.1:22694212-22994212 GCF_048594095.1 Paramormyrops kingsleyae | reverse complement strand
TATGCGAGGCGCGCACCGTCAGCAGGTACGGACCAGGCTGCCGAGAAAACCGACGGCTGGCAAAGAAACGCCGTCGATTAATTATGCCGTAAAGACGGACGGCTGCTGAAGCGAGGTGCGCTTCCTGAGCCCTTGCTGTCGGCGGCGGAGGAGAACCAGCCGTGGCGGTTTCTTCCAGGTCCCCGGCGGGGTTCTACGTGGGTTTGTGGGGATCAGCCAAAAGGCAGAAGCCCGTTTCTGCGAGTTCGCACGGTATGGACCCTGCGGCCGCGTTGTCTGCTCTGCGCATCGCTGATCTGGCATTTTCTCGCTTTCGCGTCTTTCAGGGATTGACGGAATTCTTCCCAAACGAAAGCCGTTTTTTAAAAACTTGTATTGGAACGTTCTTATAATAGTCGGCGGACAGTGATTCTTGGGAAATGGCCGGTTTTGCCTCGGATAACACCAATCGATTCTGTCTTGCTAAAATTTTTCAAAAGTTTCAGTTCATTTTTTTTGATGATGCGAGCAAACTGCATTTTTTAGAAAACAAGGAAATGGGTGACATTTTCCCGGGATGAATGTGAAAGTGATGATGGATGGCAAAAATTTAATATTGGCCGACTTTTTGGGTGAAATCATTAGATTTTTTTTTCCACGTTAGGATTTAGAAATGATTTCTAATTTTACAGAAGCTGGCCCACAATCAGCTTGTTCTTTATCATTATTAATCATAATTTCAAGAATGAAGTATTCCAACATTTTACAAGTTGTCATTTTTACTGCAGTAATAACCAGTCCTGATAAGCTGGTAAGGACCAACAGGTATTACCAGTTTAATGGTCTGTGAAAAGTGCCATTTTCTTGCCACTATATAAATAGTTTGATGTCTAACATGAGTAATTTTTCACGTTTAAATGCTGCAAATTTTCAGAGTGATTCTATAAAAATTGATTATAAGTCACATCTGAATTGTTATATGGAGAAAAGATGATCAAACTCTTCTCCAAACTTTAATTCCAGTCCAGACCAATGAAGCCTCTTTTCCAGGCTGGATACCATCTCAGCCAGTCAGTTGATGGCCTCTGATGCTGATCAATTAGGATGTTAGTTTAAAAAAAAGGGGGCTTGACACTTTGACAAATATTGTGTAAAGAATCAATCAGATCAATCAGATTTTTGAAAAGAAAGGAAACTGAGAAAAGGTGTGAACAGTTTTAAGGCCAAATTCCTTCATAGAGTGACGTGACTCATCAAGGCCAATGTGATTTTCGGAAGAGGCATATTATAATAACTTGCCAACTATAATTACCCATATGTCTGTTTGCTGTGTGTGTGTATGGAGCCTACAGGGGTAATTTAAGGTAATTATGCTCAGCAGTCTTAATGATTATCCATGCGTACATCTGCTTTTCCAGTACAGGTTCACAGAAACGTCTTGAACCCTCAAAAATGACATGTCAGTGTTCTAGTAATGCTGTCCCTTATGGTTTGGTTAAATGAGGTCCCAGGTAACTAAACCCATGTAATTTTGCTGAAGGATGTTAAGGTCAGTCATCCATGTTCATCTTACCTACTTCGGTCATGAGTCCTTGTCATAAAATGTCTCCTGTACTGTTTTTAACAACAATATTTCTCATTCACCATCTGCACCAGAGTTTAGGGTTGTGTGCTGTTGTTAATCCAATCAGGATACACAAACTGTACTTAACTACTAGTATTAGGAATGTCATCTAATGAGTTAATATTAATTATATAATATTAGTGTTATAATTATTGTTCTCTCCTATCTTTTCCAGTCTATGTGCTGTGCTTTTGGAAGGTTAATGAGTGCAGTGTAGATCTCATTCTTAGTGTGATGACTTTTGAAGCACCGTTTAATAGACTGAATGGTGTGCTTGAGTGATGTGTGATGTTTCTCCTCATGTTGGGCAATGTTGGGATGTTGCTGAGGTCTACAGGCCAGAAACTGCAGGCAGTTACCCCGCCCTTGCAGAAATGTTTTGCACACTCCACTTTCATTCAACATGACGCCCCCTCCTCAGAACAAACCATCGCTTCACTTCTTCCAGTTTGACACGTCGCAAGCTGTTCAGATCCTGGCCAGAAGCCGGACTCAAAAAGAGCCGAGAATGTAACTGGCTTCTTCCTGTGGGAGTCTTCCGGAAGCTTCCCTGGTTGACCTGTGGGCGGCACGACAGTGTGACTTGTTCCCCCGCTTGACAAGTTCACTCTGACCTTCCGACCTCCGAATCCACAGAAGATTCCGGATGCTGGTCGGTGTCCCTATAAACTAAAACACTCACTCTGGTTCCTTATGTCTGCCTCGATTTAATCATTCAACATTAAAACAAGAGTTGTTTCAGAATCAGAAACATTTTATTTGGCAAGTACAGAAAACACAAAAGATTTTGCTGCATGTTGTGTACAATTACACATACAATCAAGACAACACAAATAATAAAATAGAGAGAGAGATTAAAATAAAAATGTGCAATTAATAAATAAGCATACAGACATGTAAAGGTGAAAAACCCATATGTAGGGCAGAAAGAGCCTTTGGGTGTCTGGTAATAAGCTTATGAAGTCAATAAGAGTACAAAATTCATTCATTGGTGAATAAGACCATTCATCCATAGTTTACAGTTACTTTGTATTTCTCCCTCATAAAGAATCAAATTGAATCTCACACAATCACACAAGGAACATAGTCTTGCCTCTTATCAAGATTACCTCTTGTTTGTTTTGCTGAAAAGCCTAATTAGACCATTGGTTACACTCTTTGTGTGAAATGGAAAACAAAACTGTGGGAGCAGCTTTCATTCTGTAATTTGCAGGTGGAGGTCTTTGATTTCATGCCAGAACTTTGACTTTGGTGGCCTTTGACAGACACCGGTGACGCATCCCTGAGAGGGAACAGTCACTGTACCTTTGAGTATGTAGTACTCTCACAATCATCCTGTTTCATATATGTGTGTAAGAATCAAGTGCTAAATTCCTCAGAAGACCTGTTAAGCTGTCACCCGCTGGCCAATCTGTGGTCCTCTGGGTGGAGCTCCCGGAAGGAGCTGGTGCGTCTTTAGGGCGAGGAAGGACTTGGCAAAAAGCTGAGGAGCTGGAAACTTCTCCAGCAATTATCGCTGATATCTCGTTAGCGGCAGTAGCGTTAGAATTGCTTGCAGCTATAGTGGCCCCCGACGGCCGATGTCACTCGCTTGTGGTCACGTACCTGCCCCAGGGCTGCTCGTCTGATCACCTCAGAGATTTGAACACTGTGGCAGTCAGGGTGGACAACAGACTGACCGATTGTGGGCGTTTCAGCGGGTCAAGTGGCAATCATACAGTTATTGCAATTAGCATGGGCAGGGCTAACATTAGGTTAGCTTTTCTTCTTGGGTCAAAAGTGATTGAAAGCGAGTTGCCTTACACTCCCCTAACTGCTCCTGGCTGCAGGAGTATGGCCTACCTCTCTGTGCTTGGGCTCGATCATGGTGCAAACCGTCTCATGTTAATTACGATTCCACAGGTCCCGACTTCTGACAACCGTAATTAGCGGCATTATGTAGCTTTAGCCTGTAGCTTTTGTTCTTTTAACACCTGACCACCTAATTCATTTGAACTTCTAAAAGACCTTTTAAAGGAATGGCTGGGCTTTAGCGCTGGTTAGCCGCCGGCTAGCTCCTTCCTGCTGCTTGGCTGGCCTTACGGCCTCCCCCTCTCATTAATTGATAACTCTCGCCCGTTGCCGGGGGCCTAATGCATTTACTGTTCTCGTTTATTTTTTGCCTTTTTAACTCGGATGGTTTTTCTTTTCCCCGACTCATCCTCCTGTCTGCCAGGTTGCGATGGGAGCTGCGGTCCTCTTGATCAGCCATTAGGCCGGGTTATCCCATGTCTGGACTCCAAAGTGTGCCTCTGGAGAGCGTGGCCTCGTGAACACCAGGCAGTGGGGGTGGTGGTGGTGGTGGGGGTGGGGGCGGGGGGGGCATGCTTTTAAAGCTCAACATTCCATCATGAGGAGCCCGAAAAGGAGCCAAAGGACAAGATGGATTTTCAGCGTCTTCCATCTTCCATTAACAGGTGCTGCTGGACAATCACGTTACGGAAATTTAAGCGCTGTTTTAGTTTTCAGACAAAGCAATGCATGTGAAATTTGAAATTATCTTTCAAAACATGTTACTGTTTACTGGAACTTGTATTGGAAGGTTAATTGTCCCTAATCAGCAACCGTTAGCTGTGAATTGCACTGCGACTTTGCAGGGGTTGGTTGTTGGTTGTGTGTTTGAATCCCAGCCCCAGCTGTGTGTGTGAAGCTTGCATATTCTAACAAAATAGGTAAATCGGTGTCTCTAAATAGCATGTAGCATGTTAGTGTGATGGACTGGCATCCTGTCCACGGTGTCCCCTGACTTTCCAGGGACAGGCTTCCCATAATCCTCTGTCGGATTAGTCGTCTCATTTTGATCTTTGCTCAAAGACTGACGGGGAGTGTCATAATGGGACACTTCTTCCCTTAAACATTCCAAACGCTGGTACATCTCTGCCGTTAATCCCTGATCCTGGCTCAGTCTCCCTCTACAGTGCAGCGGATTCAGGAAGAGCGGATGGATTCTGAACTCTGCTTTGGGAGTGACTGAACAATCAATTGAGGAAATATAGAGGCAATTACAGCATCTCCCCCTCACTGATAAAATAACTGCAAGGGAGGGGACATAAATAAATAAAGTCAGATAAATAAATGTACTGGGGCAGAAAGGTCTTAGCCACTGTGACAGTGGTGTAATTAATGAGCTGTGTCAGATGGCCCTAATTAAAAGCAGCAAGGTCCACCGTATCCCTTTCAACTATAATTTCGAAGGATCCAAAAGTTTTATTTTTCCCACAGTAATAAAAAGTTGCATTCAGAAGTCCATAAACTGTATTACACCTGAAGGTGCCATGAGATGATTTACAGAGGACCCGGCGGGCCGACTTTGAAATTATGCTAGTCAACAAAAGATCCGACGTTTGAAGATTTTATACGTCTGTCGTCCCCTTGGCGGACGGCATGATTAAATCTGTCACTTTGAAAAAGGGGAATTTATATGGAAAGGAATAGTGTTTTTACTGGGGATGTCAGGTGCTTTTCAGATTCTGACGAAAAAAATACAGCGCATAAGGCCTACTTAGGAAATATATTGCCTCCGTCTATCATTAGTCATTAATGGCGGATTCACCGTAACGCAGCGGCATGGGATTATCATCGGTGACGCAACGGCATGCAAACCCTAACAGAAACGTGTCTTTTTTTAGAAAGTGCTGGCCTGGGAAAAAAGAGAGTGAGAGGAAATAAAGAAATAAACCTTCAAATAGCAGGAGAAATCGGGAAAAAAACAATGAAATATCGGCAACACACGGGTGAAACGAAAAAAAAAAACAACATAAAAAGCAACCGGTGGGGAAGGAGCCGAGGGGAGAGGGCTTTATTCACTAGCAGCTGTCAAATAATAAAGGTTATTAAAGGCGGAAAATCAGCCCGTTTTCCAACCCATGAAATTATTTTAACAGCGTTCACGGCAATTAATAAATGAGGATCCTGTTCATCGCATCAAATTAAATGGAAAATTAGTGTACCCTGCAAGATCATCAACAGTCCGATTTCAAACGCGTGTTCCTTCATTAAACGTAATTAGACATTTACCCCTTTGAGCGCTCCTTCGTTTGGAAACGCCGTCTCCGGTAGTTCGGAGTTCAGAGTCGTCTTTATGTAAAGACTAGCGACTGCTCCAGGGTTTCAGGAATGGAAATGTATACCTACTCTGCAGAGGCTAATTATGTAAGCTTATGTATGAACTTTAAAGCAGTTTAAATTGCCTTTATATACCATGTGACTGAATATTCCGTTTTATTTGTCAAATATTTTATGACATGCTTTTATTGTATTATTTTGTTGTTTTTATGTTGTTGATTTTATGCAAGATTATACAGGGGTTCTAAAATTAATCAATATAATGTAAGATGTTGCATAATATGTACCAAATCCTTTTACTTTTATAAATAATTGTGTTATCCTAATCCTCTCCCTTAAGAGGATTTTCTGAACATTTAAATTTTTAATAGAAATTTGTTTTCTTGTGATAGCGTATTTGTGTGACTGTTCGGCTGCACAGTTTTCTTTGTGTTCTTGTTTAGGCAGGAAAGTTTGAGGACAACAATAATCGCTCTCTGTGTAAATGCTTATTTCCTGGGCCTGGTGACTGTGGCCTGTAGGTAAGCTGGTGATCAGTCTCAGTGCACCTTATCCCTAGGGGAGCCGCATCGTACGATTCCTCTGTTGTGATTCATACTTTTTACATTGATTACCTGTTGATGTCGAGATTCTCTGTTTGACTTTTGTACATAGAAATTCTTATTCGCACCATCCAATCCGTTACAGTAACAGGACAAGACAGCACAACACAAACCAAAGGCAGTCAAAAAAACATCAAAGTAGACCTATAACTAGGAATAAAACAGGTTTGTGACCATTCCGGAATGCATTCGTCAATTCCAATCCAATTCAGAAAATGGAACTGGAGTTTAAATCTCCCTGAGATTCAAATTCAATTCCAATTCTGTTCCCCATAGTTTATTTACGATCTCAACTCCAGTTCCATTTGCTGATTTGGATTGGAATTGATGAATGTATTCCGGAATGGCCCCAACCCTGGAATAAAATAATATGGAAAGCAAAGTGCAACGTGCAAAGTAATGCTCTGTCCATTAATGTGTACTGTGCCTTTTAGAGTTGCTGGACTGCAGAGGGATATAAATATTTTGATCTCTTAATGTAAAAATGAATATCTCTGTAAATTTTTAAATATATTTATAATGATGTTCTGTAAAAATACTTTTGAATTTTGAAAATGCCAGAGATGTTATGTGTTTTTAGCATGTAACTGGTGCATGATTGTTAAATCATACTGTTCAGTATGATGAAAGGATTTTTTTGCTGCCGTTATTAATAACTGAATGAGCTTCCCCAAAGTGTAAAAAAGACAGTGGTCTCCAGCAATGTTTCCTCTGCAGTGTGTTGATCATGGATTTCCAGCTGTCTAAAATTGTGGCTGAGGGGGAATTGGATGAGGGAGGGGGTGTGGAAAGATCTCTCTGGTTCCTCCGCATGTCCTCTAGTTGCGGCGCATCCTACGGACGAGTCTGCTTCACTTTCTGCTCTGCTGCAGAGGGTTGTGTGTGTTCTCACTTCATGAAGCAGTTCTGCCTTTGATTTAAGTCTCCGGGTTACCTAATGGAGATGTGGCTACACTGCCGACAAGGGATTCGAGCCGGCGACCTTCTGATTACAGTCAAAGGGGCATAATCTGCTGCACCACGTACTGCCCCCTGTTGGAGACCATGGAGGGACACAGCCATGTCCTCATAGCTATGGTGGTGGCCATGCTTTGGCACGGCATATTTGCTACGGTGATTAATTTCTACGGTGACAGATGACGGCTACATGAGGCCAGATGGGTGAAATAAATCGGGTGGAGGAGGCCGGGTTGGCAGATCAGGTCTCCGAGTAAAAGCCCTTTTACCCCCTGTGAAAAAAAAATCTACGTCCCTCGGCCAGAGTGACAGATGGATCAATCCATCACCGTACTGCGGGGGGAGTTCATTAAAGTCTGCGAGATGACCGGCACCCCGAAACAAGTGGGCTGCAATGGGACTGATTTGCACTCGACCGTCGTGATAAAGCCCAGATGGAGGATTTCCCCCCCCCCCCCCCCCCCCCAAAATGTGGTTGGAACCCTTCAGTGATGGATGACCTCAATCCCCCGATGGAGACATGAGATAACCCACAAGTTTTATAGGGTATGTACTGGCATAAAACTCACCACTGCTGATAGGGCCGCCATACCCAAAGACTAGCTCCTCATTTATAATTAATAAATATGTTTAGAAATACATTTTACTATTAGTTTAGTCTTATTTTTCTCTGCTGCAGCGTAGCTGAAATAGTATCTATGTGTGCATGCACGTTAGGGATCGGCTCATTATGATAGGGGCAAGAGAGAGATAGTAGGGGTCAAAGGTCACAGGCCGCCCATGGAGCCAGATGAGTTTCCTGTGCTGATGTGCAGTAGGTGCAGGCGTGCGATCTGCTCTCCCTGCACGAGCTGAGCGGCCCGAGCTGGCCCAGTGCCATCGGGCCAGACGTTTGACTCCCTGGTGAGAATAAACAACGGTGGTGGGCGGAACAGCAACAGCAAACCCCTTGGATGCCTGCACTGTGGCTGGGGGGGGGGGCGGTGCGGGGTCTCGGGCTAAACCCTCACTGGACGGCGGGTATGGACTCACGTCCCCTGGGTTTTTGAAGCGCTGCAGCACAAATAACACTCTCGCGAAACGCTTAAAAACCTTCTCTAGCGCAGTGCATGGAGGGCCCTTGTTCCTGTGTGTGCAAATAAGCCTGCCACCCGCTCTTATCGTGCCGGGAAGCCTTCCTGGGCAGCGAGCACCCCCGAAGCTTATTTGGTATGCTCCCTCATGTCTATCCTGCGTGATTCGGCATTCCAGTTGCCCTCAAACCTCCCCAGGTACCATTGCAGACCCGACTACCAAAGGACGTCCCCGCCTGGTTCCACTCACCCTCCCTCGCTGACCGGGGGGGATGTTCTCCAGCTCTGGCTGAGCTGAAGCTTGGCCAGAGTGGTGTGTCATGGGGCTTTGAGGTGGCGTTACGTGGCCACCCTGCCTCACAGTTGTGGTGTTCAGACAGCGTTAAGGGGGCTTCCTCACCGTGGCGATGCTAAGCAGTAATGTCCATCAGGAAAAGTGCCCGTTAATAGAGGAAATGCTTTTAGCACCATTAAATTCACTTAGGGGATAATGGGGAACCTATTATTCTTTTTAGACATTCATCTATGAGCGAAGCAGGGTTCATAAGCACCAGCTAGCTATAAAGAGGCGCCCTCTAGTGGTCATTCTGCACTGATTTTTAAACACTGATACATTTGCTCTTGGCTTCTTGGAATTAGGCCCAGAAAGAACAACGGAAATGAAAAACACCACCTGACCCGTGTCAAGAGGAGTGTCGGGAAAATCACAGGCATTTTTTCAGAGGCTTATATGCCTTCTGACTGTAACATGGATGATTCTTGAAACACTGAGAAAATTGGTGTTGTGTAACGTGCTTGTGGTTTATTAGTTTATGAGAAGTCGGTTCAATCACCAGATGGCCATTTAAAACCCATTTTCAGTGTCTGTATTGTTTCTGCTCTGATTTGAATAGTTATTTGAATATTACTCAGCATTGTGTCTACAGAATGAAGAGCACAGTGTGCGAGGAAAGATATACATCCACAGAGCTTCATGCTCTTAACTTTGGGTTATAAATGAACTGAAAATGAGAGCCTCAATGGAACATTTCATGAAATCTCTCGTTCTTCTCTGGCAAAGAGTCAGAGTCATCAAGCAGAGCAGCTCCTGGTCATTTTCAGACACAACAGTCATTTGTGATCAAAAGTTCACCAAATAAAATGCAGCATATTTTCTTGAATCACGCAGTAATTATGCCCAGGAATTGTCCGTATTCATGCAATTCTCGGAAGTCGGTGACGTGCATTTCTGAAATCTGTGTTCCACTTTATGTAACTGACATCATTTAGAGCAAAAGAAAATGGAAGGGAGGGGCACCTGGGGGCCAATCCCATTTGAGGGGGGAGTGGGCACCCTATGACTGGCACACGATCAGCACCTATGAGCCACGGCGGCCACAGACTTCAATTTTAATCAGAATGTGTGAAATATGCTACAGTTCTCCTACCATCTTCCTGGTTGTGCCAATTCTGACGTTCTCTAAGGACCTTCTTCTATATATTGAAATATACAGACATTTAATAACTGAGCAACCTGCTATATGACTGCATTAACTCTGATGTATAGATATCGATGCAGATATACTGCGCTATTTTTGCTGTTTGACTGCTGTACTGTAACACGGCTGGCCTGCTAGAGGTCTTTTTGGTGAATATTTGATAACTATATAGATCTAGGAAGCGGTGCTTCACCATTTCATTGGATTCTTCTTGGTCGACACAAATGTTGATTTCCCAGTTTCCCTGGTTGAGCCGGCTGACGTCAGTGATGTCGACAAAGCTGAAGTCATTGAAGATTGTGAAATGGGGGGTGGGGGGGACCATCTGCGGGTGAAAGCGGAGGAAAAGCAGAGGAAGGTTCCACATCTGCTGGAGTCCGTTTCATCTGCCTGTTTCTGCGTACCATGGTACCTAGCAGCGATGTCCCCCTGTTAGCGGAGCCAACGGGCGAACAAAGAGCCAGTGCTGATTAGTTTGAGTCTAGCAGCAGGTATAGGGTCCACAGAGAAGAAGTTCTGGCATTTTTGCTGGTGGAAATTTTGACTAAGCCAGGCCTTGCCCAGAGCCAGGTGACAGCGCTGCCAGGGGTCATTCTTCCCTGTCCTTAGAGTGTGTCCCTCGCAGAAGTCAGGGTGGTCATTGGCCTCAATCCTACTGAAGCAGCTCCCAGGTACAGTAATGCTATAGTACAGGTGGGTCCACATGTAGGTTCACCATAACAGCACAGTTTGCATGAATATTCCATCCATCCATTTTCTTTAACTGCTTGTCCTATGCAGGGTTGCTGGGGGGTCCAGAACCCATAACAGAAGCTAGGCACCAAGCAGGGAATAACAGGGGGGGGGGGGGGCAGAGGAAACGACATGCAACATGTAACATGCAAACTCCACACCTTGACCCGGGGCAGAGATTTTCCCAAAAGTACTAACCATGTGGTGCGTCTTAACTGTTAGCCGTTAGCTCGGGATGGGTCACGCGGAGTCACCCACCATGTGGTGTATATTAGCTGTTAGCCGTTAGCTCAGGTAGGGTCACGCAGAGTCACCGGCCATGTGGTGCGTCTTAGCTGTTAGCCGTTAGCTCGGATAGGGTCACACGGAGTCACCCACCATGTGGTGTATATTAGCTGTTAGCCGTTAGCTCGGATAGGGTCACACGGAGTCACCTGCCATGTGGCGTATATTAGCTGTTAGCCATTATCTTGGCTAGGGTCACGCATAGTCACCTGCCATGTGCTGCGTCTCAGCTGTTAGCCGTTAGCTTGGGTAGGGTCACACCTCATCTCAACGATTTACATATGTTTTTTTTCGCCTGTAAGGGGGACGATGCTCTCCTCTCTCTCTGTACATTCACGTCCGCTCTGCCATTCGCCAGCCCAACTGGCATTTATATCCCATAACCGTCAAAGTCAATAATGACTAGCTGGGTGTCGCCGTTGCTGAGCACGAAGCTTGGCAGCCTGCCGTGGAATCGCTTTTCAGCACCTCACAATATCTAGTGTCTATCACAGGCATCTTGACGGTCTTTCTCTTGTCCCCTTTTGTGCTTTGTTATTTCACAATAGGTAAGATATTCAAATGTTTAGCCTTGAGAAACAATGGGCAATACATCCGATGATAGCCGTTTGTTTGGAAGTCCAGCAGAGCCTCGCTTCAGTCTGTCAGTAAACAGGTAAACATCCTTTGTCTCCACAAAAGAGTCCCATATCTCAGTGTCAACACATTTTATGAAAGCAGGCAGACTTTCATTGACGCTGCTGTCGTTATTGGCACTATTGATGAGGGAACTCGAGATTTTTGCTGCCTTGAATGTCTCTCCAAACATGAGAGGCACGTGAGCATACAGACGACATTTGCACAGTATTTCTGGATTGAATTAAAGGCTTGAGTCATAATTAAACTGTACGGGTTTGCTGACCTTGTATATATGCTTTGGACATCCATGAGAAAGCAGACCCTTTTGTTATGTCGACTAAAGCATTGTTAAATCCCCTTTATTTCCTCTAGAGGAAAATTAATAATCCGATAAGGAAACGTTTGCTCAGTGTTTCAGGAAACTGGAGCTCTGACTTAAGCTGGATATGTAGGATATTTATACAATGAACGGGCAGGTGTCAAAGAATTTTGATTCATGCATCTAAGGAGAAAAAATAAAGACTTCAAATTTGAATCTTGGGAATTTGGCTTGGTTCTGGGTGGTTATTATTCCTTGAGAAACCGCACGGAAAGTTCCATGTTGTTGTCGGCAAAATCCAGCTTCTGATCATTGGACACAGCCGATCTGTGCTAAGTTAAAGGCTGGGTAAACGACAGTCGAACGTTACTAAGGATGCTTTTGCATAGTGCTGTTTACAAATATGCTCTCAGTGTGAGCGATTTTTAATAAATATTGTAGTAGCGGAATAATCGACTTCGGTCCAGGGTTATGTACCTCTGTTTCTGCAACATGATACACTTTGTTGCAGTAACTTATCGGTCTTGCCTGGATGAGTTAATGACTGCTGCCACTTTTGCTACTTAACTACCATGCAGCAGAAGTGCAAAGCCGGATTTCTTACTTCAGAGGAGAAGTCCGACGTGATTTGGTTTCATGCACGATACTGGAATGGTTTTTCGATGTTTTCATAAATATTTTTTTACCAATACTGTACCTTGCAAAACTATGTAATTGTTTGTCCTGGCTTTCTCTAGGGGCCCCAGCTGAACACTCAGCGGCCCCTGGTTGGACCCCTACTGTCACTCACCTATTCAAAACTTATCATCAGCTAATGACAAGGTTGCGCCCTCTGTATGAATGAAGGCCATTCTTATGCCCCCTACCTTAAAAAAATCCAGGAATCGCTCCCTGGTTTTGTCCTTCAGTGGTGCCGAATTTTGTCAGTCCTACAGCACCGCCCTGGTGGGCTAGACACAAAATGCGCTGCCCTTCGGAGGTTGAAAGGAGCCATGTTCCTGTCCCCAGCCCTCTGTCGGCTTGTGCTTCAGTTTCCGTCGTTAATGTGCGATTCTGACATCGCGGCTTTAGCAACATAACTCAGCAGGTGTCAGGCCAGCAATGGTAACGGGCTGCACTTCCTGTTGGGGTCATACAAGCTGCAGAGGGAATAACTTTGTTTCAAGTATTACTGCCTAATACTTTTAGAATGCTGAAGGACTCGATTCTGGTGGAATGGGAAATGGGCACGGCAAGAAGGATCCGGGACTTTATTTGTGGAGGAGTCAGGAGAGAACTGGTTCGTGTTCAACAGAGTGGAAACACACAAGAAAGAAAGTAGGCAATGGTCAGTGGAAAGGGTGCCGGTAGGGTGTGGGGTCAAATATCAGGATCTGGGTGAAGTTGAGGGAGCAATCTTGCTAATAAGTCACAGGTGAAGTGGAGGAACAGGCTCATCATCCCCACATTTACAAGATATGCTCACTACTCCTCGACTATCCAGCTAAAGTCATATACTATGCAGGTAAAACCATCTTTAGTCTCAGTACTAAATGTTATGCATTTGCAAAACAATATTATGCTTCCTTTATACAAGCCAAATGGCTGTGAATTGTAAAAGTAACAAAAACATTTTTATTGAGCCATTTGCCTGAATATAAATCGGCACGCTCACAACTCCTATTGTCTAGAAATACTGCATTATACACGAGGCTGCCTGAAAATCGGCACGCGAACAGACCTGCAGCTTTATTATGTATCATCATGCATGCATTAGGCATCGCATTGCATGCATTACAGAAAATAAATGAACTAATGCTGAATGCATGCCATTGAGGTTCGCTGCCTCGGATGTGAATAGCTTCTGTTCTTCGATCCTCCTCCAGTCATTTGTGGCATCTGGGCAGATGAGTGGTACCCGTCGGGGCATGTTTAATTCTTGGGGAATCCAGTGTGAATTCTGCGTCTTTTAGGTGTGATGCGTTTTCAAAAGTGCCACATAATATAAAATGGAACTTAATTGATCTGCGCGTGGGGAAATTTCTTTGTCCGGTAGCAAATAAGAAATACGACAAATGATAATGTAAACAGAAATAAATACGACAAAGAATAATGTAAGTAAAGAGACAATAAATGCATAAAGGGAAATCAGTAATAAAATAAGCCGAAAACTAATAGATTAAATTAATTAGAGAACTGTGCAAAACAATGTACTACTATGGTAAATATAGTGCAGCTGTTGTGCGAATGACAGTTGTGAAAAATGGAATATGTACCTTCATGGTGTGTTTGGAGTCTGTACATGCTGAATACCGCAAGGGGAGGTGCGTGAGGCTCAAATTTGAGTGTCTGGTTAAAGAGACAGATTAGTGATGGGCACCTGTGCACCGATTAAAGCAGACTTTGGCTTCCTTCCTGTAGTTTTATTCTCTATTGCTTGAAGAACAGGAAAGTAAAATAAAAGCTACTGGCAGAGATTCTGAGGACGCTTAACAGAGGCTGCGGCACGTAAAGGACGGCGCTAGCGGTTAATGCCCGCCGCGCCACAGCTAGCTAATGTCAAACTCTGTCGGTGGGCTTGAGGCCCTCAAAAGTAGCGAATACTGACAAACCGCAGAAGGTGTCAAGGTGGCACTGAGCCGGCGGCCTGCATTAGACGTCGTCGAGGGGCTCACGTGCGCTGAAAGGGCTACAGAAATTCTTTGATATACCCGCCAATCTTGAATTGAGCGAGACTGAGGAGTTATAGCCCCTTTATGAGGATTTGAGAAAGTGGAGAAAGAAATCGACAAGTATATATATGTGACAGACCTTGGGATGCTAGCCAGCACTCGAGATTTGGAGGGAACATTAAGGACTGGCTGTTAAAAGCTGGCTACACGGAGAGGCTGTGAAGAGAAGGCGGGACAAATATGCCCAGCGAGCAGAGCGACGTCTAGACGTAATGTCGGGACAATCAAAGGCAGCTCGGGCAAAGCTGACGCGTTTCGGTATGTGACCGCTCTTGCTATTGGCTGGAATCCTGTCGAAAATGACTCAGCAATTAGCACGTCGGGGGCAAAGTCAGGCGCCCCACAAAGAGACAAGACAGGTCAGTGGCTAAGAGAGGAAAAGCCCACTGACGCAAAGCGAAAACCGACCTGCGGTGTGATACACGAAATGGATGAGGACTAAGAGTCGATGTCACTGGATGGCATCACAGCGACAGTCGTTTGTCTTCTTCCCATTTATTTCCCGAACACAGACACTGTGATTGGAAAGACAGTCTAAGTCTTGGTACATATAACAAGAACGAATCACAGCCATTCTGCAAAAAAGCAGGCTGTACACATTCAGCTTGAGAACGTCTTGATATCGATAGCATCGCAGGAGGAGTGAGTGAGCGTCATCCATCAACGGTGGGGCTCATTAAGGAGTCTATAAAAATGTCTTTGAGGCAGATGTTTGACAGGAAGCTACTAGATACAGACGGATGCCAATCATCAGCCCGGTGAGGCCAAGCATCCACCGGGCTGCAGCTTCGCAGATGAAGGGCTTAATGCTCGACTTGCACTGGCACTAACAAGGAGGAGTCAAGTGAACTTGCAATCTCTATCGATTTAGGGCCATTAAATAAAACCTTGAAACGAAATCGGGTTCCTCTGCTGGCTGACGTCTCACCTGACCCGTCAAAAGGCAGGAGTTTTCAGAGTGTGATGTGGCAAAGAGGTCCGTATGATCCAGGCTGATGTCCGGGTGAAAACAAGTATGATGATGAATCAATGGCATTTGCTCACAGACGTCAGGAGGAACATTGTACTCGATGCAGACAATGTCTTAACCAGAAGATGAGGGGTGCTGTACATTGTTGTCGACATACCATGAGCTGCGGGTTTCCGTAGTTAAATTTAAAGCCCTTACAGCTGAGGTCTCAAACTAACAGCCTGTGGGTCAATTCTTCGTTTTCTATCTTGTAATTTTTTCATGTAAGTCTGCAGACTTGTTTCCATATAGATTAGCAGAATAAAGACGTATGTTTTTTGTTTTTTTTTTGCTTTATCTCGTTTCCCTTTCAGCTCATAAAAATAGCTCAGGTGCCCCCCCTTAGGAGAAAAGCTCTTAGATAGTGATCCGCAGATCATTTGAGTTTGAGACTCAGAGAAACCAAACCCAGAAATGTGAGGGTGTGCAAAGCTTCCTGGGGATGGTCAAATTTCTCCTAACCATTGGTGAACTTCCTGTCTGTGAACTTCACTAGGATGTCAGTAGGACTTTGTGCCTTAACTGCAGCTGGGGACTGTTTCTTCACGTTGGAAGAAAATGGAAATATGTGGCAGGGGTGAGAATGGCGTGACTGAGAGACACTAGTGCTGGAGTCAGAGAGGTGGGATGTTGTTGTGAAACTGTGTCCTCACCTTTCATTTTATTCATTTGCTCTTTCTCGTCAAATCCTCCATGACACCCCCACAGACATCAGTCGTCAGTCGCTGATCATGTGATGCACTTCCATTTTGGGTTTCAGTTCTATAGTGTCAGTCTTCCAAGCATTTATACTGCAATACCAAGCTTCAAGCTTACAGATTTGCAAAAAAAGGTGGCATCACTTACTGTAAGCTAAAATGCACTGTCTGGGAAGCTAGAAACAACAAATAAGGATGACACATTTTGAACAGTCTGACATTTCTGAAAAAAAAATTCCTCAGCCTACATGTTGTGAATTCTGTCAAAGGACACCTCACGTACGTCTGTGTAGAGCAATTTCCCAGACCGCAGCACTGGGGATTCGCACGGCTGATATGCACGACAACTAAAAAGCTTGAGAACATTCTATTTTATTAGAAATTATGACCGTCCCACCCTGAGACCTCCCAACCGGTGAATCTCACATTCGGTATTGCTGGGGAGGCACATGCGCTGGGAGACGCGCTCTTTTGATTTCCACTTTCATTATACTTTCCTCTTTTTAGACAAATGAGGCAGCCTGTACTTTTAGTCATACCGCTGCGACTGCTTCGTAGATCACCTCGCGTCGTGCCGCACACCTGAATGTCACAAGCATCCAGATTTACCGCTGCCTGGAATCATGCATTTCCCTGAGTATCTTTTGAATAGGATGCCTGTTCTGGAATCAGTGAGCGCCTGTGTTTGCGTGGATTTCCTGTCGCTGCCCCGGATTTGTTCCTAAATGGCTCTGTGTGTGTGTTTGTGTGCTCCGTGACGGACTGGCGTCCCGGCAGTGGTGTGTCCTGACTTTCTGAGCCCAGTGATGATGCTCTTTATTACTTTATGTGTTGATCCTCTGTTCAGTGGAATATTCCGCTTAAGTCAATTTTTAACCGAAAGTTCTTTACTTGCCTGACTAAACAAGCATATTACACAATGACCCAAAGGATCTTCTGATCACTTACTCTGTACAGGGACAAATGGGACATGGAGCATATCCCAGGCTACACACAATCATACTCTTCAGGAAACTTAGAAACACCTTTTAGGCTACCTGCATGTCTTTGGACTGCAGCAGTGATCCCGGCAAACATCTACGCATTCAGCAGCAGTGGGATTCAAGTCCCCAGCCGTAGTGGTGTGAAACTCTAAGCCACCGAGCCAGAATGCCCGCCTGTTAAATTGATTTCATTTAAAGGAGTAGAGTTTAAGATTTCAGTCCGATGGTTCATAGCGCTCCCTCGCCACCACGCAAGGCTGTGCCACTGGGTGCAGGGGGCCTCAGCTAACGACCACACTATGCTCGAGTCTCTTCCTGCGCCGAAAATTACCTTTCGCTCGATACTTCGGCATGAGTTCAAACAAAAACAGACAGAGAGCATTGCTTCCTGTGGCTCCTGCCATTTTTTTGCTCGCCGTACTCCTCTGCCCCCCCCCCCCCCTCGAACCCACTCACCAATATAAATCACAGAGAGAGCCTGGGGTCCGTCCTCCGCGCCTATCTGCTGGGAGTCTTCAAGCACCGCCGGGATAATGAATACCCTTCGGATAATTAGATAGTCGCTGTATATCTGTCAGAATGGAGGCCGTCAGAACAATAGCTAACATGGAGGTAGCGGGGGAGGGCAGCCTTCCCTGAGGTGAAGGACAGATGTTGAGGGTCTCTTCGTTAAAATGTCCCATGGCATCTGGCTTCCGGCTCTGTGGGCTACTGACAAATCGCTAGTTGTGCGTGTGAGCACCACGTAGCTTCGACGCCCGAGATGAGCCGTCGGACAGATGTTCTGCTGGATGGTGGACTTTTCAAGTGGTAGACCACCGAACCGATCAGCATAAAAGGTGCCTTGGTCCAGTCCATGGAGACCTGGCAAGGTAAAGGTTTCGATGCTAAGCTGACTTAGCAACCTGAACTGGGCTGATACCTTCTCGAGAATGCTGAGCGCGACTGAGCTGCTCCTTGATGTTCAGCACGACTTTGTACAGGTTTGGATCCATGTATATTTCAAAGGATGCAAATAAATGCACAGCCTGTTTAATCAGAGCCTGGCTTGGCAAGAACCGAACCGACTTCTCCTTTGCTAAGGTTAAAGGCCAAGGTAGGCTTTGAAGATCACTACGGGTTTCTGCACGACTTTCGTCCTTGAGTGGAATCTACGGCAGCCCAGGGTAAGACCTCACCTCTCGGTACCGGCTTGGCGGCCTTCTGTCAACGGCCTTTGTATGATTCATTGGTCAATTATGTGAGCTTCCGCCTTAGTGCTCAGCGACAGGACCCGTCTCTTTGCACAAAAGTAAGCATTGCGTAAGAGCCAGCAATGGGGAAAGAGAGTCAAAGCCCAGGGGTTGGCCAGTCGCTTGTTTGGGAAGTGGGCTAAACCAGCTGGTGACCAAGCGCACAATAATCTCCCCTGGTGTATGCCTGGAGGCATCGCTGCTATAGGTCGAGGCAAAGCTGGATTACATAACCAGGGCTGTGTTTGCTATTAGCTTAGGTCCATCTAGAACAGGAAAGTGCCTTTGTTTGCTGAGGCCTGGAGCTGTTGTGTAGTAGAATGGGACCCTGCGTTCAGGTCGGGGTGGGAAGGTGGTTTATCTCCTGAGTTTTGACTCCCACTGACTCTTGGCATGTGTGTGTGTCTAACAGACTTCCACAATGCCCCCATGCTGGCGGGACAACTTGTCACCTTTCATCAGTGACGCTGCGGCGTTTTCTCCCATAATGCTTTGTTTGAGTATGGCAAGCCTCTGCCTCTCACGGTTTAAATACTGCAGCAATTGTCTTGTTTCCTCCTGGGGGCGATGCATCGTCCCGGCTCTGGCGGCGGGTTTAAAAGGCGGCGGCTTTTACGCATTCATGAGGCGGCAGTGCTTTTCAGAGATTGCTCCGGAAAACGGCTCTGCCATCGGCGATCGGTGCTGCGGCGTTCTGTGAGAGCGCCGGAGATAAAATTATATTGAGAGGAATAATCTGAGGGGCCTGAAAGGTTCTGATCCACTCCGTATTGGGGAGAATGGCGTTGTCTGATCGCTGTGCGGCTAAGCGGGTTCAGCCGGGGCCTGTCTGGTGGAATGGTGACAGGAGGCGAGATGGATCTCAGGAGCTGTGTGATTCCCGCCCACTTAATCCCCCCCCCCCCACATCTTTAAGCAACTACGTTATGAGGAACATGCAGGGGCGGGTTTATTATTTCCGGAGCCCCACTCCAGAAGTCATGTACATAGCTGGCAAGTAGAGTCAGAATAATGTATCTAGCTGGCTGGTTAGTAGAACATGCTGCTTCAACATCTAAGAAGGAACGTGTTTATTTAATATTTAGTGTAGTGACTGTGTTTGGCCAACAGGGGGCCCCCCAAAGCTCAGGGGCCTCATATTAATGCATGGATTGAGTGGGGGTAAACAGCGCTGCTGGGTATAAGGGTAGAATGCGAGGGTGTTTCTTCGGGGGTGTGTACAGTGGAGGCCCAGTTTGTTCAAGAGCTATATTCTCTTTCCCGTGAGCGTAAATGGGGTCGTGAATGAAATGGAGGATTGAAAGGTCAGCCGTGTTTTTTTATCCTCCAGGAAAAATTCGTGCTCTTTGGATTCTGAGGTGTTTTGAAAAAGTACAGAGAGATGCAGCCCACGATGTCCTACACGCACAGGATCGGACACTCATTTCATTAACCTGCAAATGCCACATTCGAAACAAAGTACAGCAACTAGCCGAGTATAAAAATCGGAGGAGGTGCGGATTTCCTCGTGTGACGTCTACATCTTCTTTTCCCCAGACTAAGCGCTTTGCAGTTTGCCCGCGAGGATCTGGTGTGATATATTACTGCCGTGATTCTCCATTTTCCTTACATAGCTGAAAGTGGTGGAAGGCTGGTCTGGAGTGAATCTGCGTGTGAGTCCACGACTGTGTGTATGTGGCGTCTTACCAGACCATGGTTAGTAACCGCGGAAACCACGTCTGGAATGAGCTGTACATCCATCTGTGACAATCCAATCAGATACTGTGAAAGATGGTGACATCCACACACTCTAGGGTACAGAGCTGGCACACTCTTTAAAAGATGGACAGAAGGTGAATGTGTTCAAATCAACACATTACACACTCATGAGCTGGTACTGTTTTGCTGAAAAAAGATGGCCATCGTATGCAGGTGCCCTTTATAAGAGTCATTGCAGTGGTAAATATTTTTGTCTTTATTTCAAGGTCAGAATTGTAGATTCTGTATGTATTCCTCACTGGGTAATCATTAGGGACGGGCCATCCCAGAGAATCATGGGTAATTAGTCATTGCCCTTTGCTGTCACACATACTTCATATGCCAATACCACCTGAATCTTTCTACATTTTGCTCACGGTGGAATTTCCTTTGTGCAGTGCATTGCAGTGCAGTGCAGTGCAGTGTGTAGCACCAGCGCTTCTGCCTCGGATGGGAGTTGGGTACCTGCCCCTTGTGTCTTAAAGCTGCCCTTAACCTGTGCCCAGCGATGCACTGGCATTCCTTCCAGGGTATACCCAGCGATGCACTGGCATCCCGTCCAGGGTTAATCCTTTGAAGTACTGGCGTCCCATCTGGGCATCCTGTCCATGGGTGTCCTCAGCCTTTTACCCTATGCACCCTGGAACCAGCTCTAGGCTCAGTGACCACGTTCTCCATAAGTGGTTGATGGATGGATTAACTATACTTAAGTTTAGCAACACTGATGCAAGCTTGCTATCGAAATGAAATGCCATCCTATTAAAAACAAGCGTACCTTTAAATAGAAAACAGAAAGGTAAGCGGGCATTTCAACGAAAATGTCTGTGGCAGCGTTAGGAATGGAATCGATCACCGGCGACTTAGTTGGGGGTGTTACTATGGAAACACGAAGCATCCTGGGTCTAATTAGACGTGGATTTTGACCTGTCCTGATGGCCTTTTGCCATATATGTATAATTACTTTGTGGAGCCTTTCTGCAACCAGGATGTTCGTATGACACAGGTGAAGCCTATTTGGTAGTTTTGCCAGCCCTATACTCAAGGTTTTTATATTAGAAGATTTAAGGTGAATCATGAAAGAGCCAGAACTGATTGTAGCACTGAGAACATTTGATATGTGAAAGTGAACACACTCCAAGCCTCCAGCGTGTGTCTCACTTTCACATGGCCAGTAGGGGAAGTATTTCCGTATCTCTGTCTTCCTAGGGTGTCGGATGTGTAGGGGGGGCCCTCTCACCTTGTGTGTGGGGGTCCAGAGAGCTGTGTCAATGAGCATCCTTCGTCCAAACCATCATTCAAATGCTGTCTACTTTTAGGAGGATTTTAAAATCAGATGTCAAAATCAGATGTCAAATGATAAACTGATATTAAAAATGTTTTGCTAAGTGTGTGCAAAAATGTTCCTTTGTAATCAAAGAAAGGCCTCGTTCCCAGTGCTTCCGGGAATAGGCTCCAGAGGCTCCATGATCTGGAATTCCAAACGCACCTAAGGAACATGGATGCATTGGGATTATTAATACTTTTTGCTGCAGTGCATCAGTGGGCAGTGCTATGATCTCACACCTGCACTGTTCAAACCCCCAGCTGCAGGAGTAGTCTTCTGTCTGCCCACAATCCATAAGAAGCTGACGATTCACTTTCTTTTTAGTTACTTGCTTAACTTGTGCCTTTGTCCAAGATCACTGACAGCCATTCAGGTACCTCTTGGTCATGGTGACGGTGAACCTTAGGTCACACCTGCTTCCTGGTTCTTATGAAGTCTGCTTTCCATAAACGTAGGTCTTTCTTCCCCCCCACCAATTCGTAATATGGGCCCAATCCCTCAGTAGGTCTGACCTGTGACCTCACTGTCGCCCCTCTATGACATCACTCTTACAGGTCAGAGTTTGGTTCAGCTGCAGCCGATTCTGAAGGATTATGAGTTAATGCTGCTTGAGATTAAACTCATCCCATCGAAGACACTTGCCTGTTTGAGTCCACTATGGTTCTTTAACTTGATTAATACCCCTTTTTCCATTGCCAGATTTAATCTATTTGCTTTCAGCTTCATCCCTTCTTTATAGAGGCTCATGCTCATCAAATTTTAATTAATTTCACTTGATAATGATCCTTGGAAATAACGTTCTGTCATGGCTTAGACATCCTCACCAGTAGGGGGAGCTTGTTGAATCCTAGACATGTGAAAAAAAGTTTTTGTCGGTTTATGTATATTTATCAACTTCCATTGATAAAACATATTTAGCAAGTTCCCTAAAGCAGGACTCTGGATGCCCAGACCTTTTGGTAGCCAATTAGACTGAGATCACAACCTGAACAGCACGACTCGTTTATATGCATCTTAAAGGGCGAGTTTGAGCACACTGAGCTCCGCTGAAAGCTGGCGTGAGAGTGCAGTAAAGCCACTTGTGCCCTCTTCCTGTTGTTTTCCCCTGTCGCAATTACAGACCTTCCTGCGGCAGCACAAGCGGGCATTTCGGAGATGTCCGGCCACAGCATTCTCCTCCTGCGGCGCCGCTTTTCCTCCCTCTCTCGCCCGAGAGAGAGTCATTAGCACGACTGTCACATCGACGGCTGCTGGCATCGCTCGCCTCTTAACAAGAGCCCCAGCTGAATATGGCTTTAAATTAAGGACTATAAAACCCGGTGGCCCTGCGGTTGGGAGTCTGCACAGCCCCTGTTTTGAGATCGGGGAGCGAGGTGACATTTTGGAGAGGGTGTGTTGCATGAGTAACGCAACGGACAAGAACTGCTTTAACTGCAAAGGAGAGTATTTTAAATAAGCAAACTCATAGTGAAACAAGGTCATTGCAAATATGCATGAAAGTCCGTGAAACAAAACACATTTATCCCTTGACAATCTATAATGAATGCCTTGATTCCTAAACTGATTGGCTAATCTAAGAATGATGAAGGCTTGTATATAAGGGCAGTAATATCCAGATTTTATCCTCTTCTAGAGGTCAAGTGCCACAGTGTTTGTGTCTTGCTTTGATATCAAAATTGACCATCATTTCCAGGGCAAGGAGATTTACGTCCAGAAACACGGCCAGTCAACAGCGCAACAGCTGTCTGTTGAATTGTTTTCCTTCCTGTCTGGCAATTCAATATGCTGACAACACACAGGCTGATTCTATAAGCAGCAGGAACATTTGCATCATTAATTACAGCGTGCTAATATCTAACACACACACACGTTTTGGGAATTTAGAGATGATAGATAACTTTCTGCATGTTTATGGACTGCATCTCAGTGCTCAGCGTCACATTAGTGCATTAGCATTGAGTGCTAGCTATAACGTAACATAAACAAAGTTCAGGTATCTGTAGGTATTGTCACATTAGCATATTAGCATTAAGTGCTGGCTAGAATGTTATACAGACAAAGTTTGGGTATCCATATATATTGTCACATTAGCACTGAATTCTGTCTAGAACGTCACATGGGCAGAATTCGTGTCTCCGTGCTCAGTGTCACATTAGCGAATTAGCATTGAATTCTTTCTAGAACTTTACGTCAACAAAGTCCAGTTACCGTGCTTACTGTCACATTAGCGCATTAGCGTTGAACATTAGCTAGAATATGTTATACAGGCAGGTTTTGCCGTCCGTGTTGAGTGTCACATTAGTGCATTAGCGCTGAAGGCTGACTCCGCCCAGCCTATTTTGGTTTATGTAGCCAATCGGATCGAAGCAGAAACAGAAGACATGCTAGGCCATATTCTGCTTCTTTCGGCTATCGAATTTCACGTGCCAGTGGAAACGGTCGGCCCGCCATTGGCAGGAGCCCATGAGCCTGCCTTGTGTGCATATATACAGCACAAATGATCACTGGCCCTCCATTCCCTGTTCATCTAATCCTCCGCACTTGAATATTGGATTTAGTCGTCCATTACACATGGGAAAGCCGGAATTACTCCGCAAATGAACCAGTCATTTCTGAACCTTAATCCTCCGAGTCTATTTTTCTTTTTCCTATTCCCTAGGGACTCATTTTTTAACCATTATCTTCTGCCTAAAATGTTAACCGGCTTGCCGACCCGATACGAGATGGAATATCATTAAGTTAGCGCAGGCGGTGGTGGGGGGGGACACACAGTCCTTCAATTAAAATATGACCGGTGGACCAATGATAATTTTGCACCTTCGTTTTGACGCAGCAGGACACTGTGGATGCTCCACAGAGCACTTTAATTGAATGAACGGAGGCAAGACCCCTGCTTAATAAAGTGTAGCTTTTTCTAGCTAGTATGGGGGGGGGGGTCACTAGCTAATGCCAGGGTCTGTAATCATTTTTTCTGATGCCAGGAAGTGAAGTGGATTATTTTATTTTCCAGGGTTCTCCGCACCTGAAGCCGGCACTCCAGGTTCCCGGTTTTCAGAACAGCTGGATTTTACCGACGTGGGGGCCTTTCTGCTTTAGTTGTACCGCCCCCTCACTTGTTCTCAGGTATAAAGCGTGTCAGTAAAAATGGCCGTTTTCTTGACGGCACAGTCTGCGTGTACATGATGCATTGTCAGCCGGGGCATCCCGCTGATCATCACCTCCCGAGATAGGAACGGTTCCGCACCTTATGCGTTTAGTAGGCGTCTCTGGTTGGAGGTTTAAGAATTTCGCCGTTTCTGAAGAAGTCGTTACACCTTTCTGAGGCCAATCAGACAGTCTGTCGTTTAAATTACGGCATGTGGATTTACTGAGCCCTGCGGGAGGTTTTCAGAGAGCAGGTGAGATTTAGTTCCTGAGTTTTTACACACGAAAGCCTATGCGTTACAGATGATTGGCTTTCAGGATGTGCCGCTGGATGGGGGCGGGGTGGGTGGGTAGGTGGGTGCCCTGCCCCTGGTTGAACAGAAACACACACGGCTGATTTATTAATGGCAGTGTCTGAGCCCTGATATGCGTAATCGGGGCCCAAACATGGGGGGGGCGGGGGGGGGGGGGGAGCTGGCAGGATGTGTTGGAAATGAACGCATTAGAGCGACGGGCCTCATCGTCTCGTTAACAGTGCATTTGACACTGTAATTAAAAATACCAGCGTGAGGCTGCTGGATTGGCAAGATTCCTTAGGGACGATATGACGACCGGGTGGGGGGGTGGCGAGGGTGTGGTCGCCTCCACTGTGTGTGGGGGGGGGGGGCACCTGGAACTAATCTTTGCATTTGGTGTCTAAAACAGGCAGCATATCGCAGGTATGCCATCAAACACACGTGATGAGGCCTTGGGCTAATATGTTCTCTTTTTTTGGCTGGGGGCAGCGTATATAAGTTTACTGGGCCTGTGATCAGAAGGTTGCTGGCTGAAATCCCACAGTCAGCAAAATGTTCTCGCGTTTAGGTTCCAGAGCAAGGCTCTTAATCACCAATTGCTCAAGCGACTGGCTGACTCTGCTTTCTCAAAAAAAGACACTTTGGGTAAAAGTGGGGTGCTAAATAAATAAAATGTAATATAAGTACCTGTCCTCTGTGACGCCGGGGCCTACAAAGGAGAGCAGAGAATCGCCTGATTTTTAAGACCCTGCTTGGAAGACGCGGTGCTGCAGAGTGGCATCCTGTCGCATACTGGGGCCTGCATGCAGCCAAAATCGAGCGTCGCATAATTTTAGCGTAGCCGTTATGGCGGGCTGCGGGGCGCTCCCTGATCCTAGAACAGCGTCAAGATGCCATGGCTCTCCTCACCCCCCCCCCCCCCCCCCCCCCGGTTAAAGTGCTCATTAAAGCCAGTGCAGGTGTCTAATGTGCATTTACATTTTGATGATCATCGCCCCCAGCGCGGCTTCTGCTGTGCAGCCCTGAGGACGCCCTGCTTCTGTTTAGCCAGCTACAGGCTAATAAATATGTACTAAACGAATTCCCACATGCAGTTTGGTCCACGCTCGATAGAACAAGAACAATAACCATGCGCTTAGGTGTAAAATTAAAGATTAAAGAAGGCGAGGGAACGGGAGCGCCGCAGAGACACGGGGCGATGGCAAGGAGCGAAAGACCCCCTGGGAGAGAGTCAGCTCTGTCAGGTGATGGGACAGTCTGTGCTAAGACACAGGAAGAACCCAATGTCTGTGTCTTACTAGTTTTCAGTAAATTACACAGAGGGTTGGACCTCTGTGTCTGTGAGCAGAACGTCCCTGGTTCAAATCTCATGCTTGATCGAGTAGTCACATCTCCACTGGGTCCTTGCACAAAGTCCATAATACCCCCTGAAAAATGGCTCAGGGGTGCTGGATAGACAGCTCGCCCTGTGCGTAGACCCCAAGCTTCATTCTCACCTTTATGTGTGTGCATGTGTCTTTAAAAAGCAGAGCATGATGGGATATATGAAAATTGAATGCCAAATATTAAAGCTTCATTGCAAAAACACCTGCACTCATCAGGTCAGAGGTCATCATCTAGACCAATTACATGTTCCGTGTCCTGCTACTGGTCAGTGTCATGTGACTTACTACTCCCGCATGAACGCTAGCTAAACCTTCTCCGTCACCATTAAACCCACTGCTGATTTTCACACCGTTGCTGAATAGCACCGCACAGCATTCATAGGTAATTAGCCCCACTGCTAGGAATCCAGAGTGAGAAATTTGTCTATCCGACAAGCCGACTTCTTGAGGCTTCTGTTCCCTCCCCGCCTGACATGCTTTGACTGCTTATGAAAAATAAATAATGCACCTTAAGCGTAACTCTGAAATTTGACATGACAGCTTTGGAAGCCCTGAATTTGCTTTTCTTAACATCGCTTGTTAATTACCATGGTGTGGTCTGGCTGTAAGCTCCCTCTGGTTAGGACGAGGGATTATTTTAACCATTGCCGATACCTTCCGGACTTTACTGAGGATCACTGACAGCTTGTCGGCATTAGCTGGATTCCTGTGTCAGGTGGGAGGACCGTAGTGTTGTTCTGGCAAAATCTCCAGTTATCCCTGTATCTAGCTGTCAGCCCTGTACCCAGCATCCGTATCCTCAAGCCATTAGGATTCTCAACCCGAACATGTGCAGTGACTTGTTTTTACAAATGTTAATTGTTTCTGCCTCTTCACTGCATCATACTCACCTTCCCACATCACTCTTTACTTTTTTCACGTTTGCATATACTGCCATTTGCACTCTGTGCACAATACCATTTGCACTCTGTTTTCGGAATGATATTTCTATGCATAGCTTTTTGTTTGTCTTCTATTCATCCCGTGTTTTCGCCTGATACCTCCCATCCATCCATTTTCTGTAAATGCTTATTCTATTCAGGCCAGGGGTCTGGAGCCTATGGACACGAGGCAGGGAACAACTCAGGATGGGACACCAACCCATCACAGGGCACACTCACACACCTATGGGCAACTTGGCCGTTCCATTTAATCCCAGCTTGCTTTAGGACTGTGGGGGGGGGGAACCAGAGTACACATGGAACCATGACAGAGACTCGAACCCTGGTCCCAGAGGTATGAGGCGACAGCGTTAATCGCTGTTCTATGTACCTTTATCCATACTCTCTTTTTGCACAGTTGTAGCAAGTTGTTCCAATATAACAGCACGTGTGAGAAATAAAGTCGTGAATCTTGAATAGGGGAGCCTGAATCTTATCCTAGACTGGGTCCACCTTGGCCGCAATGCCATTCTATGACACATAGGGCAGACGCACTGTGGGCTGTTTAGAGACAGAAATTCACCCAACAGCATGTTTTTGGACTAGAAGGAGGAATCCTGCATGGCAGAGAGGAAGCGCACAAAATGAGAAGTGGGATTTGAACCCAATCCCTACAGGTCCGATGCACTGGTCAGAGGCTGGTTTGTTGTTTGTGGTGCCCCACTCAAGAAGTCACTTTGGGCCCCCTGCCTCGCCAGTGTAGTAACTGTTTTTGCCCACCAGGGGGCCCACGAAAAATGTGTGGTTTGAGTGGTGGTACCGACCATCACTGGCATCAGTTCCAGTCACTATGCTGCCCTGCTCCAGTTATGGTCCAAACCCTAACAGAAAGCAGTGGGGTACATTATAATCCCACCAATAAGAATGTTAGACGGCCATTTACGGGCATTACGTGATTCGATAATAACAGAGAAGCTATTTTGAAGAGATGGAAGATCAGAAAGCTCTTAACTAGGAAGCAATATTCACAGGACCTCTATAATAAAGGGAGACCCCCCCCAAAAAAGAAAATTGAAGGCACAGAATTTGCATACGGTAAAATTTCCGGAATATTAAACAGCCAGACATGAGCACAGCCGCACCATTTATATCGTAAATGAAACACTGAAGAAGGTGCAGGGACAAACATTACACTGTCAGGATTAATTTTAATAATTGAAGAGACTTCAGTCTAAAGTCCCAAACAGGCAGAGAGATATCGAGATTGTGTATAATTCAAGGTGACCCCCACACTTCCTGCTTTTTTCCGTCCCTGTCCAGGGAAGCGGTCCAGTTTCCCCTGTAGGTCAGACTAAAGTCAGCCCAGGAGTCTCATTAATGACGTCTCCAGGTCACACGTCACTAGGATTTGCTTTGACTGACATTCTCCTCAGCCAATAGGAATCCATGATACTGAGAAATATGTATACTGAAGGTTTGTCTTGTCATGAAATGTTACGGTGACACGAGTGAGTGATGTTGGGTGTCAGGCCCGGTTGGTCACCACCCCGGTGTCATTTACATGAATATTTCTTTTAGAAAACAGGGTCAGCCAGTCCCTGAAGTGACTAGGGGGTGGGGGTCAAGGGCCTTGCTCAGGGGCCCTATAGCAAAAGCACTCGGCAGACCCTGAGATTTGAACCACCGACCTTCCGATCACAGGTACAGCCTCTAAGCCATTTGACCGTACCCCACTCCCTGCGGTACTGGCTCTCGAGAACATGCACCTTTTTCTCACACCTTTCTCTTTGCTTTCTTGCATCCATTGCCATCCCCACTCCCCAGGCCATGCCCCACCCCCAGTCCCCTGTCACATGATCATCCTTACAGCCAAACATATCCTCTTACACTCATATAACTGAATTTACGTCCATAGACACTTTATGTAAAATGCCCTCACTTGCAATAAGCACCACTGCAGTGCAGATACTCTATAATACCAGTTTGTTCCTACATATCCTGCATAAAGAGACTATCATTCAGTATCCTGCATACAGTTTACCTGACAAACTCATTTCTTGTGTAAATAGATTTTTTATAGCTTTATACATCAGTCATATCGTCATATTTTAACGATTTGCATTTATTAGGTATTCAGATTATTTAAAACCCTTTGAGTTCCTTTAATTACATGTTTGAAATGTGAAAGACGCTGGTGCATACACTCATTATTTGTAGGGTAATACGGCTTCTTGTGGCTGGCAGAGAGATACAGAAACACACTTTAAATAATGAATAAACCGGCAACTCGTGAACAGAATCGCTAAACAAACAGGCAAACGATCCCGGGCTCAGCGAAGCATCGTCGGTGATGGAGCCGGCGTTACTGAGGGCTGAAGCGCGGAATGAATCACTAAGCCGCCTTATCTGCTAGACATTGGGCGAATCTCTGCAGGGATTAGCCGGTCGTTAGCAAGCCAGTGTAGTGCGAAGCCCGAGTGCAAATCAGCAAATGAACTGTACTGCTGATGCTCGGAATGCCAGCGAGTGCGAGTCGCTCTCGCGCATCTGCAATTCCTGCGGCTGCATATGCATGTAAACGTCACCAGGTTACGCTTTGATCTTTTATTAAAAGATTTGCTTATCATTTAAAATTTAAAATAAAAGTTTAAGAATATATTTCAAATATGATAACCGCGTAGAGTTCAATTTCCTACAGATGACTCGGATTACTGATGCTATTTAGTTTATATAGGCCTACAGCTTAAACTGAGACTGAGTTCCGAGATTTTAAGGTCTGTCTTTTTTTCTTTTGGTGGTGAGTTTTATTGTTTAATTCTTCCACTAAATAAACTTCTGGGGAGGCTGAAGTGACATTTTGAGCGAGACCTCAGGAACAACAGACCCGCTCCCTGGTACTGATGATCGTTAACTCCAATGACACGCCTGTGATTGGTATGACCTGGTGGTGCTGAGTGTATTACACCAACATATGTAACACGTTGCTAAAGACCAGGAGTTTGGCCCAAAGACTCATCCGTGAAAACAAAACCTGCTAAAACTGCCTCTTCAGACCCATGCTGATTGTACTCTTGATATAACTGTTGTGAGCTGTTACTGCATTCTATGAGAAAATGCAAGCTGAACGCATGTCTGAAACCAGGCTGTGGCATCCATCCCAGATGCTACAAACGCTGTTAGAAAACAGACTAAAAATGGGAACATTAGTAATTTTTATGTTGCATCATTTTCTCCTCAGAGAAACATACATATTTGCATCTGCTTCATAACATCTGATGCAACAGTGTATTGGTCAGTGGGTTAGGACTCTGTGTCCCTGGCCAGAAGGTTATTGGTTCAAATCCCCTGGTTTCAGGTTGGCCCCCTGAGCAAGACCCTCCAGTTGCTCCAGATACTGGCTGACCCCGATTTCTGAACTGTACAATGTTTTGGGTGAAAGCATCTGCTAACGAAATTAATGTAAAGATTCTGCTAGTTAAATATCATGACTTGTGGTGCGAAGGGTGGTTGTTTGCACCCACGAGAGGGTCTTTGTGGTCACCCTGGACCTCCAAGCAAAGTAGCATAGCTGTAAAAGTGCCTATAGATGAACTGCATAATGATAATGATGAATTAGCATTAATAATACAAATGCGCTAAGAGCAGCGAACAGCAGGCCTTTCTGTTTGAGCACGGAAGTCGGAGAGGATTGTTCTGCTGTGTTACCATCACACTGGAGGTCACTGAAAGCCTCCGGACTCTCTTACATTTCCAGTACATAAGCTTTTACCTCTCAGGCTGCCGATTTTAACCTACAATCCCTTGTAATGGCTCTCCATTACTGCCTAAACAGCAGAGGGCTACAGATCACCACTCGTGGGAGTGTTACTTATACAAAAAAACTCTGAGGGCAGAACAAAAAAATTATTGGTTCAGATAGGTAACCAATCAGATTGTAGAGGAGGTGAGTCCAAGCAACTAGAGTAGGCAGGACCGAGACATCTGACGTTTAGACTCCCACCAGTCATCATCCTCTACAATTTGATTGGTTCTCTCTCTGAATCAATCATTTTTCATTCTGCCCTAAGAACATATTTTTGTGCAAGTGAAACTTCCATGAACCAGATCACCGGTGTAATTCCATGAAGTTTGTCACTTTGAGATCTTCACATTTTTTTCTGCGTGTGTGAGAGAGATTTTCAGTGCTCTATAAAGCCCACTCCTGTGCTAATTTTGCACAGTACCACATGTCCATAAAAAATCCCTCTGATAATTGCTCACCCATTCGAGAAATAAATAACAGGAAAACATTAGGATTTAGATGTGAGGCCTGCCAGTAGCTCGTCTCATTTTCAGCTCAAGATGCTCGTCGTGAAATCGACGGGTAAATCACACGGCACGGCAACACTGCAGAAACACTTATACATTTACAAATTTGAGTCACTGAGCTGGAACGGTGAACTATGAATATCAGCTGTGCTGGATTGCAGATCAACATGTCTGTGAAAGTAAAATCGATGCCCACAACAGTGTTACATTTTTATTTTTAAGTGGTTTCGTCACTGTTTATTTTTCTAATCGTGCTTCCAGTCGGATTAAATGGGAAAATGAGACTGAAGTTAATATATTTTTGACTGCTTCCTGTTCACTGGGCAGAAAGTTACCTCACAAAATTCAGATTTAACCCTGAACAGACTTTGACCTGATTTGATTTTATGTTACACTCATGGCCTGAGAGAGGAAACCATCAATTGTCCATGACCGCCTGTCTGATTCAGGGTGATTAGGGGCCTGGAGCCTATCCCGGCACGGGGCACAAGGCAGGGGCACCTAGGTTGGGATAGTAGGCTATCGCAGGGCACGCTATTGGTAATTGAAGATGCCAGTCCACTGGCTTTGGGAGCAAACCAGCAGAGATGCAAATTCCACACCCTCAGAGCTGGGATGGGAATTGACTTTACACCCATGATGTGATGCTGATGTGTGCTGGCCACTGTGACACGTTATTAATCACAGAACATTTCATGCATATAGAAGGAAAGTGCAAACAGGGACTTTAAAAAGTGAACCGCGGACGTGTTTCCATAAAAATGAATTCCTTAACCTCATCCGGATTTGTCTTTATACAGCTTTGCCTTGCTGCATTTGTATTCTGTGGAGAGCAGAATTCATGGACTTGTGTTTATTTTCCAATAACCACATGCATACCTCAGTATGTCCCATCAGTCATTGTGCTAAAACATTCAGCATTTTGGTGTTTGCCTTTAGGATTGTGATGTTTGACTCCATTCCCTAATTTTAATTTGTGTCTATGAATAATTGAGTGCGAATGCGAACTACCTGAAGAAAAAAAAAATATTAAAATGGTAAATTTTACTACTTTGTGAAAGAAATAGTTGTATGTATTGTGCATTCCTGATTCGTTGAATATGCTGATTACCTTACAAGACAGATACCTGCGGATCTGCTTCCGTGTTGTGGGATGGTGTGTGGCTTGGTGGGTTGGGATGCAGCGTCTGTCGTGAGAAGGTTGCTGGTTCTAATCCCTGGGGGATTTTGCTCTTGGGTTTTTGAGCATACCTCTTAAGCCCCGTTGCTCCAGTGATTATCTGGAAAAAAAATGTACATCACTTTGAATAACAGCTTCTGTTAAATAAATGTAAATGTTCCAGGACCTTGTGAGGAACCAGCGCTGTGAATGTTTGGATGTAATATCTTCAGAGATGCTCACTCAGTCTGTAGGTTTAGGTGGAGATTTCACTGAGGGAGTGAGGTTAAAGGCCTCCTCTCATGGGCTGCGCAGACTCTCCCGCTACTCTCCTGCTTTTTAAGGTGTAATATCATCAATGCTGACTTGGCTCCCATGTTACCACGATGCCTGCTAGCTTCAGGTGAAGCTGTGGACCCCTGCTTAGTGTGGGCGAACCTCAGATCTCGGTTCTCCTCCTCTGCTTAAACCCTTGAGCGTGGTCATGTGATGCTGTTCCACCAATGGCTATTTTTCATGTCCTGCAGCTTTCGTCTGTCCCCCCCCCCCCCCAATCCGGACAGCAGCTGACTCCATTCCAAACACCAGCCTCTATACCAAATGACCCCCCCCACCCCTGGCCCAAACCAAGGGCTGTGATGTTTAATTTGGCCCTCAGGTTTTTCTGTTCGCTTACGTGAGCATCTCGAAAATGTTGAGGAAAAACATGCCAGCGTTTCTGCGGGTCTCCTCTCACTGTACCGCTGGCAGACACCAGTCACCTTAACTGGTTGGAATATTTTGGAGATTGTACTTAATCCGCCATGGTTGAGTAGACAAACCCCCCAGAAAGTGAGTCTCCCGTGGTAGAGAACCTGAGAGTCAGACTCTGGTGGGAGTCTAAACATCCAGGAGTCAGACTCTGGTGGGTTGCTGGTGGGAGTCTAAACATCTAGTAGTCTGACTCTGGTGGGCAGCTGGTGGGAGTCTATACATCTAGGAGTTAGACTCTGGTGGGAGTCTAAACATCCAGGAGTCAGACTCTGGTGGGAGTCTAAACATCTAGGAGTCAGACTCTGGTGGGTTGCTGGTGGGAGTCTAAACATCTAGTAGTCTGACTCTGGTGGGCAGCTGGTGGGAGTCTAAACATCTAGGAGTTAGACTCTGGTGGGAGTCTAAACTTCTAGGATTCAGACTCTGGTGGATTGCTGGTGGGAGTCTAAACATCCAGGAGTCAGACAGAATGAGGGGCTGCTGGTCAATATCCAGACCTATAGTCTGGGATTTAGGACAGTGCCTTGTTTGAGAGCTGGTCCGTAAAGCAGAAAAGCCTTACCACCACATACTTTTCAGCTGAGGACCAAGCAGATCAACGTCAGAATCTGATCATGTGGTATGTGTGAGGATTCAGGATGGCAGTGTGCACTCATTAACTGGTCACCTCTGTTACTGTGACGAGGGTGTTAATGACGTTATTTTGGAAGACAGACAATTACAGGAAATGCTTCCATTTTTATGATGCAGGAATGAGAATTATGTCAACGTGTTTGCTGCCTGTTGTGTTAGTGAATTAACCTTGGTGCGTGACCGTGGGCACCTACACGGCGGCTGACTGTGCAGGAGGCATGTTCAAGAGGTTTCCATGGGGATTATCAGCATCCACGCCCTTGCACGGTGGTCACCTCACGTTCATGCCCCATGTGCCATGTTCCTCTGCCACCCCCCATCTTTAGCAGAACCTACCCCCCCCCCCCCCCCTTTCTCCTAATTTGAGAACCCTGCTCAATCCACCATAGACTCATATCCACACCTCTGGACCAGAAAACAGGCCCCTCACCCCGTGCCCCACTGCTCTCCACTTGTCGGAAACGGAACCATTCCGCGCTGCCGAGCAGGGATAGACGGACGGGTTCAGGCGCATAGGCTGAGCATCTGCAGCTGAGGAAGCGGCATTCCAAAGGGACTAATTACGGAAGCGGATCAGCGCGGACGCCTTGGCCCTGAGCCGTCTCCTCATCCCGCTGAAACGGGAGCAGCCCGGGATGGTCCACAACCTCCACATCCATCAACAACGGCAGTGAACCCCCACCCCCCCCCCCCCCCCCCGTTACTCCTGTAGAATGGAAATGCGGACAGAAAAGTCGTCTTCATGCTCGCGGTTTCTACATTCGCCGGGCGTTTTTCTGCCCGCGCTCCATCGCGCCTTTGACGGCGCGTCCGATTCCGATGTGCGGAGAGCGATGAAATAAAAGAGACCTACACATCAAATGCCTTCTCCGAAAAGCCGGGAGCTCCGGGCGGGGGGGTGGTGGTGGTGAGGTGGGGTGGGGTGGGCGGTTGGGTGCAGACTGTCCTTGAGTCCGAAACGGCGGCAGTGGGCGGGTGATGCTCTCCTCCAGGCCGGCCGTTTGATCCTCACAGAGAGCGAGTCAAAGTCAAGCGGTTTGGCGATGGTATTGATCACAGAGGCTCCCCTTCATGTGCTCCAGGACGGGCTTGCAGTTGCCGGGGGGGGGGGTGGTGGGGGGGAGAAGTTTCTCACCAGAAAGTTGTGTCTGAGCTAGGCTGCCTGCTATTTTGTGGGATGAGGAGTCAAGGTCTTTTTTGGGGAGGCGCTGGTGGTTTTTTGGGATTTATGGGGATGGGACAGAGTCAGGGGCGACACAGTGAAAGGGATGTGTGGCACAGTAGGTTTGGAAGCTGTATCGGTAACGAGAAGAGTGTCAGTTCAAATCCTTGGGTTCTTGATCAAGGCCCTAAACGTCTAGTTGCACCAGGGACTGTCTGACCTTGCTTATTAAAAAATGTCGGGTAATTTAATGTAATGCAAACACTGTGTGGCTGAGGGAGAGAGGGCTGAAAGTTGAATTTGAGTGTGTGATTTGGGAAGTTAGAACAGGAGTCACGCCAGCCTCCAGCAAGAAGCAGCATGTTTGGCAGATTCATATCTTCAAAATGTGGGACAGGACAACAGTGTTGGAAGGAAACAGGATGGTGTGTTGCTCTGTGTTTAAGGGGGTTGTGTTTTTGATCAGAAGGTTGCCAGTTCAAATCCTGAGATCAGCAGAGTGATTTCACAGGAAGTCATGGCAGCCCCTAGCAGGAAATGGCATAATGAGCCCCTCCCCCTCCTGAGGGTCTCATTGGGGCAGTAAGTAGCTGTGGACCACAGTGTTCAGTAGGGTATGGACATCTCATGACCAATAAGAATACACCCCCTGTCTGTGCTATGTTATATTCCTCCTGCCTTCCTCTTGGTTTCTTCCTGTTCTCGAACCCCCCCCCCCCCCCAGTTGATACCCAGGCAGAAAAGTGTCAGGCGGCTCTTAACCATTTATTTAGGACTGGAAGCTTTTTGCACATGCAAAATGCAAACCTCACCTCACCCTCCCCCCCTACAGAGCCCCAGGTCGAGGTTATTTCTGTCAGAGAGGCTAATTGCTTCAGCTACGAAGGTGGAGCGGGAGCCTGCAGCATGCGGTGACACCGCGGCCCGCTTTATGCCTCCTATTAATAGGAGGTCGATACGTGTGGTCCTCAAAGAGCAGAGGTCCTTTGTGTCCCTCAGCAACCACCGTAGAGTGCCCACTCAAACAGTGACCTCGTCTAGCTGAGATACGGCAAAAGGTGGCAGGCCTCTTTATAGCTTTTAGCTGTGTTTTCGTTTTTTTTTTTTTTACTTTATGCAACGCCGCTGAGACGGATGATCACCTTGGCCCTGATTGGATAAGCAGCAGCTGACAAAACAGACGAATGAAACGCATTCCATTTCACTCTGCTGACACCCTTACGCAGAGCAAAGCTGGAACAAACTGCTAAACCATCCCCGCAACAGATACGACGCATGCATTTTTGGTTACGCATGACTGTTTAGACTCATACCCAAAAAGCACCAGCAGGGAAACCTGATTTTTAACACTTTGCCCAAGCAAGACACGTCCAACATTTGTTCAGTTTCAAGAGCTTTTAAGAAAACAAGTCATGTTAGATCACTATTGGTATGCCTGTGTGATACGACACTGTGCCTGTGTGATACGACGGTGTGGCATGGCGCGTTACGACACTGTGCCTGTGGTTGGCTCAATCCCACGGCTGGCAGAGTGATTTCACCATTGGGCCCTTGAGCGAGGCCCTTAACCCCCACGTGCTCCAGGGACACTCTGCTGCTGTGGATAAAAGCATCTACTAAATAAATAAAACGTATATGTGGATCACTCTGATGAGACTTTCTCTGGCAAACCCAGAGAAACAAATCTAACCCCCTTCTCCCCAAAACATAACACAGTTTCTTTTCTTAGTGTTTTGTAAATCTTTTTCTCACCCTGTCACTGACGGCAAAGTTCCCAGCTGTCACTGTCATCGTGTCTGGTTTTCCCAAGCATTGGGAAGGCAAACTGAATCCATAGCACGTCCCTGGTTATTCCGAATTGGTTTCAGAGTGCACTTTGAGTTTATTTAAGCCAGTTGCTGTGGGGCATCACAGTCGGTTTCAATAGCTCGTCGGAATTTTATTGGCACAAAAATGTTTTGAGGGCAGAACAAAAAATGATTGGTTCAGTGAGAAAACCAATCAGATTGTAGAGGAGGTGGGTCCAAGCAACTAGAAGAGGTGGGATCAAGACATCTCAGTAGTTGCTCCTGCCTCCTCTAGTGGCTTGGATCCACCTCCTCTACAGTCTTATTGGTTATCCCTCTGGACCAATCATTTTCCATTCTGCCCTCAGAACATTTTTGTGTAAGTAAAACTCCCATGTGTGTTTGAATAAAACGGCACGCCAGTCTTTCATTTGTCAGCTGAGCTCTGCATGTTTGCGTTGTTCTTGGCCTCTGATCGGAGAACCTGACACCTTTCATGGAGGAGGTAGGTCCTCCTGCCGCAACGCCTTTGATCATCTTCGGGAAAGGTTGGCCGAAGCCTGGGAGATGTGTGCCGAGAGACTTCATCAAGACGATCTTCACAAGTGAGCAGGGAGACCCATGTTACCCAGTCGGGTTTGTTCACGACAAGCTGTGGGCACCGTAGACAGTGAACAGCTTAACCCAAATTGCAGTTCCCTTCAGAGAAGCCGTGTCTCTTTAGTGAACGGATCACAGAGAGTAACAAGCAACCCCTCGCATGTTGAGACCGGTAATTAATCCGGCCTGAAAGTTAAGGAGGTGTAAACACAAAGAGAAGAAATGTCACGTCAAATATCCGTCACAGCGCCGCTAGCTATTTGGCTCCTCCGGCGTCGATGCTGTGCGCTGACTAGGGAGCAGGGACGACTCTCAGGCTGAGAACCTTCTGGAAATCCTAGCAAAAACCCCAGTGCCCCCCCCCCCACCTCCATAGAGATGTGGAACAGAGGAAAGCCACCATCATACAACCTACCTTGAATGAGTGTAAAGCATAAGAAGACATTAAGCGAAGTGATTGATTGTCATACCACAGCACACAACAACAAAATGTGTCCTCTGCATTTAACCCATATGTGACATCATAGGGGGCAGCTATTATTCAGCATCCAGGGAGCAGTGCATGGGGTAGAACCTTGCTGGTCAGAGATTCGACCCCATAACCTTCCCAAACCATTAGACTGCTGCTGCCCAAACACAGTCACCTGAGCTATAGGTATGTCCCGCCCCTGTGTTGGTAGCGAATGTGACGGGGAGGGGATTGTAATGCTGGGGTGTGTTTGTCTTGCAGAAATGCGGCAGCGGGGGCTGTGCAGGACTTGCGGCTGGATGGTGCTCCTGGCCTCCTGCCTTGTGGTGCTCTGGGGCCGGACAGTGGCAGCCTCGGCGCACAGGAGTCACGTAGGTATGTGGAAAACGTGTGGAACCCCAACGTGGCTCCACACGTGCTGAAGTGCTTCCTCACCCGTGCTGGAGGGCCACAGCCCAGCACACGTGTAAAATTCACACCATATGAAAACTCAATTTTTTTATTTTTCATTTGAAACCCAGGTTAGTTTTAGTTTTTTTTCCAGATGGTTTTATTAGTTTTTATTTTAAAGACATGTTTCTATTTAGCTTTCATATATTTTAGTTCCAGTAATTTTTAGTAATTTTATTTTTAGGGATAGTTGAATGTGCCTGATTTTAGAGACTCCTATAGGAGTACGGAGTGCACTTATGTCCTCAAAATGGGCAAAACATGTTCCAGGTATTATTAATGGCAATTAAAGATAAACAAATCATTACTTTAGCTGAATAGTATTTAAAAATGGCAACAGAAAATATTAGATGTTCGTTTTTATTTTATTTCAGTTAGTTTCGGAAGCAGTATTTATAGTTTTATTTTAGTTGTAGTTTTTATTTCATTTTTGTGTCATTTTATTTTACAAAACTGGTTTCATTTGGGATTGTAGCCCTGCGTGTGAGAATTTGTCAGTTTGCTTCCACTCTTATTTTCAGATGTGAATGTCAGGGGATGTAAAAAAAAAAGCATTGAAACTCCATCCATCCATTTTCTGAAACCACTTGTCCTGTTCTGGTGTAGGGGGGGGGGGGGGTCTGGAGACTATCCCAGAGGCTACAGGCACAATCCAGGATGATGGGGCACCAACCCATCACTGGGCACACCCAAGAAACCATTCACTCACACATATGAGAAATTTGTTAACTCCCATTAACCTCGGATGGTGGGGAAATCAGGAGAACCTGGAGGAAACACTAACGACAACAGGGGGAAACATGCAAACTCCACACACAGAGCCACGGCCGAAACCCTGGTCCCAGAGGTGCGAGGCAACAGTACTAACCGCTGCACCAATATGCTACCCTGGTGTTGAAAATATATAGTCTATTTTTGGAAATTAAGCAACCCCTCCCCCAAACCCCCAGGCCATTTCCATGGCCCAGTGAAATACTGGTTGTGGACTGGCAGCTTGGAACCCCTGGTGTAGGACATTTAAACCGCTTAAAATTCCTTTAAAACCCCAAGGCCACATTTGTGCCCCGAGGTCACATGACGCCTCACAGGACCGCGGTGTTCTGGGGATGAGAGCACAGCCTCCGGAAAAAGTAACAACTGACCTGCAGCGGAGCTCCGACCGGTCCCAGCGAGAGGCCGGAATCAGGATAATGAATCACTTCCGCCGGAGGGAATAGTGGTTTAAAGGTCGGAGAGGGAGGATGTGCAGTCGGGAAGGACCCAGGAGGGAGACTGATTCTGAATTCATTTGGGTCCGCTGGTCAGGGGAATTCCGGGTCTTCTTGCACACCTGTGTTTGAGGCTAGTCATCATTTTCACATGTGCTTAGCAGATGTGGGGAAATGTAGTGGTTATAGCATAGGGTCCCGAAAAAATGCATTTCTGATGCATTCCAGTAGAGGGAGGCTTTTGGGCTGGATACTCTGTGTCACCCACAGTCTTCTGCTGGTTCTCCCTCAGCAGCTGACTGTCCTGGGTGGTGGGGGTGGGGTGATTGATTACCAGGCAGGCAGCTATGGCTCAGATCACAAGAGCAAACCAATCATCCCCGTCATCATTCTTTGCAGTGAGGTAATCAGATAATTACCCCATGCTGCCCCCGGTGGGGCCAAGGTGAGTCGCGGACCAATAAACCCATCGACCCCTTTGTGTTGGCAGGTCACCTAACTCAGGCATTTCGGTGTTAAACTGCGCCCTGAGTGGAGGAGCTTCCTGGCTCCCATAATGCAAAGCAACGAAGGTGGAGTGTAATAAGGTTGGCTGCTTTGCAGGAATTATGGCCCCCCTTATAGCCCCCACCTTCAAAAATCCTAGAATTGCCACTGGAGTCCCTGCTATTTTCAGACCTAAAAAGCATTCTTTCTATTTGGATAAGGCAAATACCACAACTCAGAGAGTAACAGTATTGGCTCGATTCCTGGGAGATAAGAAAATGAAAGCATTGCATGAATCAGATTCTGAATAGACACTCCAAAATGAGAGCAACGTCTTTATTTTCTGTGGCCTCAAATCGCAGCTTCAACACACTGCTCTAGTTCTGCACAAAACCGCTGCTTAAAGTCACAGTCGCATTACCATTAATGAAAAACGGCGATGTGTTGGATCAGTGTGACAAGTCCAGTCCGCTTCTTATTAGCTACTTTATTGATTACTTTCGGGTCTAACCGAGCCAGTTTCAAAGCGCACTTTCGACTTTTTTTTTTTATCTTTGTTTAAGCATTGCAGTTTTAGCACAAACAGTTCTGTTTAGCTGTGCTTCATTTTCCTCAAGGTGAGAAGGATCCAGCTTAAGGGATCTGGAGAGGAATCCATTTATACATCCCCCTAATCTGACAGCTGTGAAGGCAATTAGCTCTCATGCTAACACAGACATTTTTTAAGCGTCACTCGTCTTCTCGATAGTATGCTGGTCACTTAAACAAATTGCCTTCTATCTTTAGCCGTTAGTAATCATGGCCATTTAAAAAGCGAATTACTTCCCGTGTATTTCATGGCCTGCTGTCACTTTCTGATTAGCAGATTCCCTTATTAGCGATGACATTTTATACTCACTAAATTTCGCCTCTCTTTAAAACTAAATATGAGCGGCATGAAAATAATAATAATAAAAGTTGTATTGTTTCTTGTTTTGAGATTGCAATCCATGTTTCAAAGTTGAAGTCAGGCTGCCGAATGTGGATCCTTATTTCCGAACTATAAACATCGTCTCCAGAATAATAAGATGCCAAAATAGAAGAAAGGTAATGAGGAAACATCGCAAGCAGGATGACAGGTAGACAGATATGCATTTAATGTGTATCATCTCAAACACTGTAGACAGCCTGATCATCTTCGCGTTTCAGCTGAACGCTCATTAATCCAGACAGAAAAATCGGGTGTATTGTCCTAACAGTGATTTAACCCCCATTTTGATTGCAAATCAGTCCATTGCATAAATACTAAAAATATTCAGAAGCGTTCGAAAAAAAATCATCATTTATATATTACTCGGAATACATGTATACTTTGCATTCTTATTTGAATTTTAGTATTTATTAAGGGTCAGTTGATGCAGTGTTTTCTAAGGCTGCACGTAAGATTGATTATTTCTTTCACCTTTAACTTCCTCTGATTAAACTCCTTTCACCTGGATTAGATGCGGATCATCTGTCGGACAGCAGAAGGAAATGCAGCATCCATCACTATCTGTGTTTCTGCCATCCGATATTTCACCTGCACCATAGGAAGACCTAAGGAAAAATACTTAAAAGACTTAGAGTTCATTTTAGTGAGCGCTTTACATTTTTATTAAATTACATTTCAAAAGTTGAAACAAGGACACAGTAGCTGAATAGATAGAGGATTTCTAGACTTGACTGTTTCAGCCAACATGATTTTGCAGAATTTACATAAATCGTATGGAAACCTGTGCCAGGAAGGAAATGCATTAGACAGTCTGTGCCAGGAAGGAAATGCATTAGACATAGTCTATGTCAGGAAGGAAGTGCATTAGACATAGTCTATGTCAGGAAGGAAGTGCATTAGACAGTCTATGCCAGGAAGGAAATGCATTAGACATAGTCTATGTCAGGAAGGAAGTGCATTAGACAGTCTGTGCCAGGAAGGAAGTGCATTAGGCATAGTCTGTCAGGAAGGAAGTTCATTAGGCATAGTCTGTGTCAGGAAGGAAGTTCATTAGGCATAGTCTGTCAGGAAGGAAGTTCATTAGGCATAGTCTGTGTCAGGAAGGAAGTTCATTAGGCATAGTCTGTGTCAGGAAGGAAGTGCATTAGACAGTCTGTGTCAGGAAGGAAGTGCATTAGGCATAGTCTGTCAGGAAGGAAGTTCATTAGGCATAGTCTGTGTCAGGAAGGAAGTGCATTAGACATAGTCTGTGCCAGGAGGGAAGTGCATTAGACAGTCTGTGCCAGGAAGGAAGTTCATTAGACATAGTCTGTGTCAGGAAGGAAGTGCATTAGACATAGTCTGTGTCAGGAAGGAAGTTCATTAGACATAGTCTGTGTCAGGAAGGAAGTTCATTAGACATAGTCTGTGTCAGGAAGGAAGTTCATTAGGCATAGTCTGTGTCAGGAAGGAAGTGCATTAGACAGTCTGTGCCAGGAAGTAAGTGCATTAGACATAGTCTGAGTCAGGAAGGAAGTGCATTAGACATAGTCTGTGTCAGGAAGGAAGTGCATTAGACATAGTCTGTGTCAGGAAGGAAGTGCATTAGACAGTCTGTGTCAGGAAGGAAGTTCATTAGGCATAGTCTATGTCAGAAAGGATATTTGGTTGAACTTTTGATTTAATTGACTGCGTGAGTAAAGCATTCCTACCATGTGGAAAAGAGACCTGAAATATCTCACTCTACATGCTTTGGGAGAATGCCTCACACTCATACATAAGGTTATGTCCTCTAGGTTATGGCCAGAGGTGGAGATTTCAGGTCCAGGGAGTACAAATCCAGACCAAGATTTTGTTTCTACCAACCAGTTCAATATAAGGAGTCACAGTCACAGAGTACTCAACTGACTGGTTGAAACAAAATCTTGGTCTGGATTTGTACTTCCTGGACCTGAAATCTTCACCCCTGGTTACGGCTGATGACAGACTGAGGAGGCCGAGGTGTCCAGCTCCTGCACTGTTGGGGCGCTGCTTCTTACATCATCTCATTTGATCTCTCACCATTATCTTACTTTGATGGGGCTGTAAGGGCGTTCATCTGCTTTGTCATATCCTTGTATCTAAGAGATCATTGCATCAGACTTCTGATGCCTAATAAAAGCCATATTCACACATGAGAAATCCTAGAGTATCCTTCTCAGTTTTATCTGTGGAAAACCCCTAAATTATATACTTTTGAAACTGAGTAAATCATAGAATTCTAATCATGGGTTGGATCTAAGTTCTCCTGCTATCTAATGATAACTATCTCTACTTCCCATGTAAAGTGAACTTCAAGAATATACTTGGGCATTAAAAGGTCTAATTCCTTCATTATAGGTCATTCAGCCTTCTGGGTAATTTTTATGGGTTCAGATTTATCAGGTAGTGTGCATTTTCTATAGCAATTTATTTATTCTGAGGTACGTCTGAGTCCATCCAAGGATGTCTGGGGTGTGCAGCCGGGTGTATGTGGCTTGTTGGGTTAGGCCTGCGATTGGAAGGTTGCCAGTTTGAGTCCCAGGACCAGCAGACCGATGTTGCAATTAGACTTAACCCCTCAGTTGGCCAAATGGGGTAGGAGAAAAGGCATTTCTCCATGGGGATGACTAAATTCTGAGTATTCACGAATTATCCAAGTATTGCGACTGATCTGTCACAGGTCACATGGACAAGGATGGTCGGGACCCAAGCATAATGACAATGTTTGCTTTATTTAGTTAAAAAATCACCCCAAATTCCAAACTGGTACGTCCCCCCAGGTACCAAATACAGCCTTGTAAATGCTCTTTATCTTGAAGCTGCAGTCCAGACTGTCAATACTGAAGAGTCCTTCCTTATCAGTCCCGTCCGTCATCAGCCGTTAGCGGGCGCTAATGTCTCTCTGTGGCCTAATTCTCGCGGCACCCCAATCGGAACCCCCCTCTGGGCCCAGCGACAGCGAGTATCGGCGTCAGGTCCCCCGAGAAGAAAAACTAGATGATAACCCCCTTTCAATTACACCCCCGCCCCCCCCCACCAGCACTGATTGGTTTCGAGGAGTCAACCTAGTTTCCTTAAGAAATGCCAAGGCCCAATACGCTTGGAGCGAGGACAGCTGAGAAAGAGCGACGCAACGTAGCTAAAACGCTCGAATCGCATCAAAGGACGAATCAGCCTTGCCTGCGGTTTAATTCGCCCCTCTGTGGCACCCCCCTTCGCAGCCAGGCCATTACGATAGTTTCCCGAGGATTTCAATCTGCTCTCTACCATTTTCTGCACAGCGAGTGGAAGAGACGGCAACGCGCACGGTGATTTGGGCGTCTTTGTGTCTCGAAAAGCGCCGCATAAATCTAATATGTTATTTTCCTTCTTTCTACACTCATCTCTTCATCCTGCGGCACTCGCCCCAAACTCGCAGTGGAGAATCTCTTGCCCCTGGTGCAGTATCCAGGCCTCCTGGTACATTAAGGCTGCTATTTTTTACTCTCGTCTCTGTGCAGATGACACGGTGTTTCCCAAGTCAGTAGTTCAGGTAATTACCCTCTCTAGCGTGATATTTACTAACGCAGTGTAGCTTAGGTGAGAGGCACACTGACTCCGCGGGCAGTGCTTTTAGCCCCACACCTACAGGGTTTTGGGGGCAGGCCTCCTGTCTGGGTGTGGAATTTGCATGCTCTCTCCCTGTGATGTTGATCAGTACTTTATGGCTTCTGAGGTTATTTGCACATCCTTTTTCCCAATGCATCACTCATTAATTGCTCATTTTTGTCTTTTGTTTTGTCTATTGTTGTGCTGCTGTCTGTCCTGTACTGCGCTGCTGTCTGTCCTGTACTGCGCTGCTGTCTGTCCTGCACTGCGCTGCTGTCTGTCCTGTACTGCGCTGCTGTCTGTCCTGTACTGCACTGCTCTATGCCCTGTACTACACTGCTGTCTGTCCTGTACTGCACTGCTCTATGCCCTGTACTACACTGCTGTCTGTCCTGTACTGCACTGCTCTATGCCCTGTACTACACTGCTGTCTGTCCTGTACTGCACTGCTGTCTGTCCTGTACTGCGCTGCTGTCTGTCCTGCACTGCGCTGCTGTCTGTCCTGCACTGCGCTGCTGTCTGTCCTGTACTGCACTGCTCTATGCCCCGTACTTGCTCTCTTGCCTGTCCTGAAACCTAAAATGTGAAACCTGTCACGTAGGCTTCTTCCTGTGGTTCACGTAGGCTTCTTCTCATCTCTAATTGCTCATAGTGTGTGTTTGTGTGTATGTGTGTGTGTATGTATGGATTAGTTTTATATTACATTGTGGGAACCTAATGTCCCCCACAATGTGATAAAAACCTGTTATTTTGATGTGGTGGGGACCATTTTTAGGTCCCCAAAAAGATCTGTTAAAAATGTCAAAGGTCTCTAGTCAAAAGTATTTAATTTGGTTACTTATGGTTAGGGTTAGGGCTGGGTAGAGGGTAAGGTCATCATGTTGGGATTGGAGTTTGCCTCATAGAAATGAATGAAGAGTCCCCACAAAGATATAATGACAAACCTGTGTGTTTGTGTGTGTGCTCCTTAGAGTGCCCCCTGCCTTGTTCTCTATGCCCCCTGGGAAAAGGCTCCATTCTTACCTTGTAAGCAGTTATGAAAAATGGATGCATGAATTTAGGTCCCAAGTTTAAATGCCTTGTTCTGCTCAGAGATCCCACTGCATGCTCACCTGTCAGCATCTCGTCAGAGGAACCCAGTCGGCTGGGGGTGTTGGGGGTCCGAAGGCAGTGACTGCCAGGGTACTGGGAGCGTGTCGACCCAGGGCTGTTCAGAGCTGCTGATAAATATCCATGGTGGCTCCACAGGTCCTGGTGTCACTTCAGGAGCAGGTCGGTGGGCTATGAGAGGTGGGGGAGGGAGGAGAGGCTGGTGCTCAGTGAAAGGTTTCCCTCTGACTGAATGGCCGTGGTTAGGAATAGAGACCCGTTGGAATTTCTTCAGCTTGTAAAGGACCTTTGGGAAGAACCTACTGAATCAGGCAGCATCTAGAACTGGGGTCTCCTCTTTCAGACCTTGGCCAGACTCTGCGGCACCACAGGGTGATTCAGGAAAGGATGTGCTTCTGGTGAAAATAACAGCATTGTCTCGGGATAATACGTATCATTATACTGTACTCCGAAGGAAATGAGAACGGAATTTCAGTTCCCCCCCGGGGATGAGTTCTATACAGCCGGGAGAGTTTAACATTGCCGTGAGGATGTCGCTGCGGTGATGGATGGACAAGTAAAATGACGTGGCTGTCAGGCAGTGATGGGCCAATTTTTTGATGGGTTAACCTTTCCAGATTTGGTCAGGGGGAGTTGGTCTAAGCGAGAACCAGGGGTCACCACAAACAAGAGAACATAACAAATGTGTGGCTGAAGTCATAGGGGAACAGCTCAGATCGTGGGACCTGGTGTCAGCACTTTCCGGGTTATTCCTTACAATGAGAAACCCAGCAATTTATACATCTTAGGGGAATGGAGCAGGACTAATGAACAGCCAAAGCCCCAGTTACCTTTGTCCCCCTTGAGATACGGGGTCACATGACTGAGGTCACATGACTGAGAATGGGTCATAAGAACTGCAAGTATGATTAACAATGACGAAACATTCTGCCATGCACTCCCTATTCAGTGGAAAGCATTGTTATTAATAGATGAATACTCTTTCCTTTAACTTCCTAAATCTCTTTACACTGTTCGCCCCAAGGAAATATGGGATTTTGTTCAGTCTGTTGGGTCTTAAAAAATTACCACGCGAAAACCCCAAACATCATCTTTCCTCTTCTGCCACATTTGAAAGTGTGCTTGAATTTGTCAAAAAGTGCTTTAGATGTGAAGTAAATGGCCAAAACTGACTTTTTTTTTTTGACTTGCTCTGAGCTGGGGAAGAAAGAAAAAACAGCTTCTGCTCACATTACTGACACACCGTAATTAATATTTAGTCCAAGGGACGGCACAGGGAGGATGTAGGACAGCCAAAGCAGTGAGCTGTCGTGCCAGTTATCTGTGCTGCCAGTCGCTTGACAATAATCCTTCGCTCTCTCTGGTAACACGTGGTTAATCTTACCGATATCAGCACACAGTGCACTTGGGATTTGTGTAATGCAGGGCTGGACTCTGTGGAGCATAAGTTTCATCACGTTACCAGATTACCGAGGTGCTTGGAAGTTGTATCTTCTGACCCCAGGACATCTGCTGACTGCAGTATCGCACTAAGCTTGCCAAACATGTTTGTGAGCGTTGGCAGCGAGGCCGCCAAGGAAGGGAGACTTCAAATTACGAAAACAAAATATCGGCCGTCTGGGCAAGGCGATGTTCTGTGGGTGTTCCGGCATCATTTTGACATTGTACGTTACATACAAGTATGAATTCAGCAAAAAACGCTAATCCTTTATCTGTAGCTAATCCGTCTGCAACACTAAACGTGCGGTAAACAGGCATTTAAACAGGCAGAAAATATATTGCTATTTTCCTGCATCTTTTTGCAGCTTAGTTTAATGATAAATTAGAAAAAATCAAAGAAAAATCGTTCTGTCATCCACGACCCTCAGCTAGCTATTAACGCGTATTTGCTAAAAGGAGAGTGTGGAAAACGAGTGTCAGTCTAACCCAGAGAGACAGATGCAGGTTTCGGCTAATATAGCGGCTGACTAAATATCTCATTCCCTGTAAGTCGCTATGTTCTGTTCAAGATAGCTGATGGAAGTGATGTCTGGGTCTGTCTGGGAATCTCCACACACTCCTGTCCCTTACAAATTGACTTATAAAAATTCAGAATCAGAATCATCCCTTATAGAATGAGAACTAGAATCCTCATTATTGGTCAGGCTCCCCTACATGTACTAGGAATTTTGTCTTGACAGTATTGGCGCAAACTTTCAGAGACAACACACAAAATGGAGACTAAAAAGAGGATTAACCAGATTAAAAATGTATATAATAATGCAAATCAGTACAGATAACAGGTATATACAAAAAAGTGTTGAAGTGGATGTAGACGTTTAAATATCGCTTAGATCCAAATTCCCCAATAATGACACATTATACATTAAGTACAGATGTGATGTTTATCCGCAAAAGGACAGTAGGAGCCAAGGAGTCCAAAAGTGCGCAAAGAGTTTGTGAGCAGAAGTGCAGAGATGTGAGCAGAAGTGCAGAGATGTGAGAAGAAGCGTAGAGATGTGTAAAAGCATGTTGACGACCACCGCTGTCTCTCTCCGTTCAAGTGCTTTGGGATTTCAGGCGCCCTGTTACTTGAAGGAAAATATCAAATCTGTGTTGTGCCAATGTCAGGGGTTAGGGGTAATGTTGTGCAGTTACACGTTTTTCCACAAGTCGACTCTATGAATGAACCCTCCCCCAGTGCATTATGGGTGATGTCTTATTTAGACCCATAGCAGATCTGAGACACCAATTAGGACAAATATGTAAACTGTCCCCTCCCAGCCTTTCCTCAGGGTTTCCGATAGACGTCCCAAGTCTGAAAACAGGAATACACAGTGGGTTTTAATTTTGATTAAGATTGCAGGGTCCCTATAATGATTTGTGCTGATGAGTACAATTAGCCTGAAAAGTGCTGACGGCTTCGCCGTAATTGAAACATAGAGAGTCAGCCCAAGCCGACCAATTAAAGCCCGTCCTAAGTTAGTTATGCATATCTGGTTAATGGAGCATCCTTCAGTTTGCCGGGATCCAGATTGGCTAACCCTCATCTCCAGTCTCGACTGGGATTTATACACACGTCCCTGTTTGTTTCCCTGTGAATCTGGGATGTCGTTCCCTTGGTGGTCTTGGCCCTGAGGTTTCCACTGAGCTTGGCTGGTCTTTCTCTTTATCTTGCCCCCCCCCCTATTTATTCCATACTCATGCCCCCCCCCCCCCCCTGCTGTGGCGTGACATTTTCACCGCAGGCTCCTGCTGTCTCGGGTGACAGGCTTTCACTTCCACTGGCACTGGGGCGTATAAAAGAAGGAGGCTTTTCCGAGTATCATATTGAAACAACAGCTGCGGCAAATTCACATCTCAGAATCATCCTGTGTTTGGTGACAAAAGGCACTTGGGTGAATTCAGGTAACGTGAGAGACTGAGTAATATGGGCCGATTTTGGGAGCGCGGTGGGGGGGGGGGGGGCGCTGTTGCCTCACCCCTCCAGGGTTGGGGGTTTGAATTGTATAATATTCTGGCTCCGGGTTCCTTGTGCAGTGCAAAGACATGCATTTAGGGTAATTGGCGTTTCTAAATTGCCCATAGTGGGTGAATGGCTGCTGGAAAGTATGTGTATATGTGTCCTTGTGATGGACTGGCCCATCATGCAATCAAGATAAGAGGTTGCAAGATAGATCGATGGATGCTTGGGACAATTTTGGCATGCTGGAAAGGTTTCCTGTAATGGTAAAAGCCAATCAGAATAATGATTACTGAAAAATGGATTTCATTGGTGTGATGTCACAATGGAGAACATTGCACATTATTATAATTTACCTCGGTGCTAAAGACACTGTTTCCTAATGGTGAAGACATTAGTTCACAAAAGAAGAACCTATTATTAATTAACTTTTGTTAATTACTCCAATAGCTGACAGAACTTTTAGTTTTGGACGTTGAAACAGGAAATTCATGTTCAGTGGCTTCACAAAGGGTCAAAATCACCCCTTCTGGGATTTGACTGAGTTTCTAAGCGAGCAGATTATCGGCTGGACTTGATCCACACGGCGATTTTAATTTAAGCTGATAGCCAAGATAATTCATCAGGACACCACTATGTTTCTAAGGTTAAGCTGCTTGCTTTCCAAGCAGTGGATCTACAACTGATAAAATCCCCGAAAGCCTTAAACCTCTTTCCTGTCAATCCCCACCGTTCCGGGATTACAGGGACGTCTCAGAGTCTGTCATTCCCGATGCGATCGGGAGGCACAGAGACATCGGCAAGAGGCAGTCGTTTTAATAACCATGCGGCGAATCCACTTCTGTGCAAAGCTGCAGTTTAACCGGCGCAAATCCAATCGGGGCGGCATTCTGATGCTGCTGACAGGGAAGAATTTAAATGCGACACGGATCATGTCACTGGACCGGCCGGTCGTAACTCTTCCATCACTCACATGGCACCTGGCAGTGGGCTCTGCGCTCTGGCCGCTACAGCCAACGTGCTGGCCAACCAAAATAAAACACGAGGTTTAAAGACGCGGTCAATCAATTGTCATTTCATTCCACACACAGTCCTGTGACCCTGAGCTCCCTGGCACATATTGCAGGGGAGAGAGGAAAGACAGGACAGGCCAATAAAATCATTAGAAAAGAATGAAGGTAGATAGACCTTGTAAACAGCATTTGGTGGTTATACACTCCTAGGGCAGTTCGAGAACTTTATAGGAACGGTACAGGAACCCATGGGGGACAAAAACCTTTCAGCCACAGAGACGAACTCTCCCTCAAAGTCACCCCAAAGCAGGACCAGCAAACAGACAAGTGCTCTGTACTGAGTCAGGAACTTAAGCGTTTATATACGACACCCATATTATGCGACGCAGATCATGCGATCAATCACACGCAGAGGTCAATCCCAAGCATGTTAATGGCTTCCCGGTAATGGTCTGTTAATATAGCTCAGGTTATTAAGAATTTATAACCGTAATTTTCCCCCCCGTAATATAAAGTAGCTTGCAGAGCCTACATCTGTGGTTGGCTCGAGTGAGGAATGTGTCATTACTGTCGGCTCTGTGAAACCGAGTAATTTCTTTCCGGATTAATCTGGGACAAGATAATACACCATTTTAGACGCATTAAAACTTTATGGCAGCACCTCCAGTCAAGACAAATTGCACGGAGACTCCCGTTGTGTGGGGCTCTCTGTGGGGTGGGGGGGGGGCGTTATTTCTCTTAGCGACCACAGTCGTTAGTGTTCCTCCTCTTCGGGCCGTGAGGAGTGCGGCTTTAAGCATCGTTTGGGCGGAAAATATTGCGGTGCTATTGTTTGGTTGCTGGGGAGGTGAAATGAGAGTCATGTGACTGAGCTGGAGGAGAGTCACATGACTGCGAGGTGATGGAGTGGGATGTCCAGCGGTTGCTCCCTCCACGTTGTGGTGTGTTTCTCTTCCGTCTGATCGACGCCCCCTAGAGCATCGCGGCGAATTTGCATCCTGGCCCCGAGGGAAGCCGCCCGTTGGGATTCCGAACCCCGCTTGGCGTTCGTGCTCCTGGAGCGTCGATAACGGGAATAAAATCACCCGGCTCTGCCGCGTTGGCCTGTGACGGCGTGCCTCTTTTCCCAGCGCGGATGCAGGCAGCAGCAGACGTGTCATGTAAACTCCCCACAGCTGACTGTATTTACTGCACCGGTGGCTTGGCTAATTATGCCTGGTTCTCATCCATCTGTATACATCGATATTGCAGCTATAACAGCTGTAAAGTCATGGCAACAACTTTCCAGAAGGTACCATAGTGCTTAAGGACTTAAACCAAAGCAGAAGGTGGCCGCTTCCTGTTGTAAACTTAAGAGATCCCTTGGGTCAGGAGTGGGCAATCTTATCCACTAAGAGCCAGTGTGTATGCAGGTTTTTGGGATAACCTTTAAGGTCAGCTGTTCAAACCCAGGTGTGAGGACTCTTTAGCTAATCAGTCCTCTAATTAGGGAGTTGCAGCGAAAACCCGCATACACAGCGGCCCTTTCTGGATAAGATTGCCCACCTCTGCCTTTGGTGGTATTTCGGTCAGTGGGCTAGGATGCTATCCCTGTGATCAGAAAGCTGCTGGTTTGAATCCCAGAATTGGCAGAGTGCTTTCGCCACTGGGCCGTTGAGCGAAGCCCTTAACCCCCAGCTGCGCCAGGGACTGTCTGACTCTGCTTTCTGAAAAGAACATACGTCACTTTGGATAAAAGCATTTGCAAGGTTAGAAAAAAAAATTAAAAATCTGAGTATGTCCCAAAAATTCAGCTATTTAAATGTTATGCCCTGGAGAGCAATGAGACCCCCCCCCCTGCAAGAATCTCGAGGGCCGCTTCACGCGGGAAAGGATGCGGTTTTGTCAGATGGCCCCTGCCAGGCTGTCTGGAGTTACGGATGCATTCCCTCCCTGCCGACACGTCCCCCCCTAATATATTCGGGGGCACTTACGGCCCAGACCTTAATAATGTTTGCTGGGCCACCGTTTACGAGTGATATGTGTCCTTAGGATGGGAGCTCGGCTGTGACAAAGAGCCTGTAGATTCCCAGACAGACCTTCTGCAGCTGCTGCCCCAGGACTTAATAACTTGGGAGACCATTAACTTATAAGAGGTGCCAGGATCCTCAAGAGGCTGTAATTGATCAATCAGTACTGGCAGCTATGCGGCTTGGGTGGGGGGGCTGGAGATGTATTGCGGTGGTCAGGACACCATCTACTCCCATGGCCTCATCTGCTACCACTCCCTGCCAAACCCCAAACAGCATCTCCACTGTGGCACAAAAAAGACCAGGAAGAACAAAAAAATCTTACAACATTACTGATTGGCTGCTATGACCAGTCTGTGTGGAGGCCAGGTTTTGGCGTTAAGGCCTGTCTCTGTGAAGGCCCAGTTTACCTCCTAAGACCAGTCTCTGTGACGGCCAGGTTTTGGCGTTAAGGCCAGTCTCTGTGAAGGCCCAGTTTGCCTCCTAAGACCAGTCTGTGTGGAGGCCAGGTTTTGGATGTCAGGCTCACTAAATGGAGGGTGATTTTATTATAGTAATTTATCCAAATCACCGCAGGACCCGACGTGGATATCAAAAAGAATGTAACACTTTTTCTGAGGCACTGTGTGAAAGAACTCAGATCCTTTCAACACTTCTGTGATTCGCAGAAATTACTACATTGCATTTCATACAGATTTAACATTTCATCCAATAAGAGAACGCTCAACAGTAACCAGGGAAAGCTATGCATTTATTAATGCTCTCCCCATCAGGAACACAACCAGTTGTGTCGTTTTTGTGGTAAGTGTTGGAACAGCATTTTTTTTAACTGCCAGACTAAGGACAGTGTGAAACAGGGCACCTGGACACAGAGGCTTATATACATCTATATACACTGCAGTGTGCATGTAAACAATACATCATACAGGGCTGTAATAATTATAGTGGATTACATAAACAAATACTAATCAGTTAAAGTGATCAGTGCCAGTCTGGGGTGGGGGGGTGAATATTCACAGGAACGGGGGTGATAAGAGGAACGTTTATAATTAAGTCAATGTTTTTTTATTATCAAATCGCGCACAGGTAGGTCCAGCTTCGTGAGCGTCAGATCGTATTGCAGTTTTCATTGGTCCACGTTTTGCATACCTGCCTTCACTGTCTTACCTTAATTAACCACCGGCTCTCCAGGGCACCGCTTCCATTTAAGGTTAACATTGACTGGGAGAGGCGCCGCGGTGGGTCTGAGCCAAACGTAACGCTTGGCAATCGGACCCAGACGAGCGTGCCGTCGGTTCCCCCGCTTCTTCGCGGATCATTTTTAGTAACACCCCCCTCTGTGCTGCTCCCGTGAAGCGTCCTGAGCGCTGCTCGGTGATGCACGCATTTCCCCGGCGCTTTGTACCTCTCCCTCGTTATCGCCCCCTCATCGTTTTGCACCCTCTTTTATACCTTAGTCCCCAGACATTGCTTATACTGAGAGGGGAAAAAAACATAAAAATTCTGATTACCGACAGAAAACAAGAAATGCTACACAAGTAATTCTGCGTTTTGCTAGCTCTATACTACAGGCTAATGTCATTATTGTTTTGGATGCGAATTACTCACAATTCTATTTTGCTTTTCACGTGCAAGGTAAGCGATAGGAATCCAGTAATCCACTATTGCAAGGAGCTAAATGCTTTAGTGCCAAATTCGGGATATGATGAATTATAACCTCCCAAAAGAGTATGGCTTCAATACCGGTAGATTAAACTGAACACCGTCTGGATACTAGTGTGGCAGTAATTCAGAGTGGTGTAACGCTGTTTATTCTCCAATCCCTGTTACTGAGATGCTTGAAAATATAACAAGACATTTGGCAAGTATTAAGCTTCTGCAAGGTGCCATGCTTCCGTGGTACTCTGCTTCCGTATTTTTTTTTTTTTTTTTTAGCTTACGACCTTTTTCATTTCATCTTATTTTCCCGCGAAATGAGATGTAAAGGCTCTTTCCCGCCAACAGTTCGCAGCAGCTGAGGAGAGGTCTTTTACTGCTCGCTAATGTCCTTGGCACCTTCTTAAATTGAATTTTAATTTCAGCTATGCAGGTTTATGCCTGGAGACAGATGAGTCAATCTAGCTGACTAATGTAATCTAATTAAACCCAGGTCTCCCGAAGATTTATTCCGACTTCCCTCGGAATGCCGCCCATCTTGCTGCATTGGGGCCGGATCATGTCTGTGCGCCGGGCCTTGTGCAGTCACGTCGTAGTTCTGTTTGCTTCCGATCTGTTCCTGGCGCGCTTTGAACTTGATGTGCTGTTCGGTGCACCGACAGAGCTCCGTCCGGGGTCGAGGTCCGTCGCAGATACGGCTGTTGAACATTTCTGCTCCTTAGCAACGTTGAGACGAAAGCCCCTCAGAAAACTGCCAGCCGCCTTGTGGTGCTCTAGGGTGCAGAGCGACCAGGAAGAGCTCGACTGAATGGTTGTGGCTGTATTTCCAAGAGGAAATCGGATGCTTCAGGAGAATAAAATCATAACAAACAGTAACAACCAACTATATAAATGGTAGAATAGTTACGTCTGCACTGAGCCCTTGAGCAAGGCCCTTAACTCCCTGTAAAATTCTCCAGGGTTACTGGATAGATGGCTGACCCTGTACTCCGACCCCAAGTTATATGACTTTAAAAAAGGAGAGCAAGATGGGATATGTTAACACCAACATACTGCAATGTACCTATTCCCATACTAGTGTGCAAATACGAATAAAAGACTGCGAATGTCATGGAGACTCCTCTAGATGCATCGCCTGTGTTTTAAATACACGAATGAGCCAGTTAACTAACTGGTTCGATCACACTAAATGCCACATATGGACTGAGGCCCAGAACAGGACCGCAACAGAGTGGCAGTTGACATGTATTTGTGTCCCTTCATAATTCATACCCCCCGTCCTGCTGCATGTAATTTTTCCTGCTCAGATGTCTCCTTCACGCATCGTCGTCCCTCCCCCCCCTCATCCCCTGGTTGACGTACGTAATCTTGACACCAGAAAAACACTACCCATCCCCACATTTGCGCTTTGGACGTCTCCTCCCATGCTGGCTGGCCGATCCCATTACTTATTCATGACTGTTTCCGTGGCGATCCGTTTCCAGCTGTTTACATCACATCTGCTCCCACCCACACTGGCTTTCTGTGTTTTTTTTTTTTTTTTGTCTTTAGCTCCTTTATCGTATGTATCGAGAGCTCGCGCAGATCAGGGCTTTCTGGACCGCGCTGCTCAGAACCTTCCAGACGCTGAAAAGCCAGAGCAGCGATCGATACCAAAATTAAATCCGCAGCCTTGCTGCCTTAATATGGCTGCAGCCTTTTTCGGATATTGGGTGAGATGTTGTTGAGAATAAACTTCACTGGGCGTGATCCCAGCATAGAGAGTGACACTAAATGTATGTTTCTGCCAGCGTACAAAGTAATTTGATTTCTTTAAAGGGAATTTCAGTTTTTTTATTTTACTAGTTCACTTGTAGTGTTTAAGTACCATATGGCTGTAATATTTGTGAAAAACGTTAGTTTGAGTCATGCAGCTTTGGGGAGGGGGGCGGATTATTGGGGGCATACAGGCAAGAACGGTTTTGATGTGAGGGTGAAACACTTACTCAGAAGAAATTAATTTAATTTCAATTTGGACGTAGGCATCGGCGAACAAATAAACAGAGAGAGAGGGCAGGATAGGAGTCAAACTCCGCATGGATTTTTCATGTCTGAGACAGAGCAGAAGGCTGCAGGGAAGGTCATGTGACCCTGGGACCAGGGTCACATGACCATCTCTGCCAAGACAGCCATGCCTCCCTCCAGGTTACGATATTAGAGAAATGAACCTGGAGAAAAGAAGAGGGATGAAAAAAGAGAATCGGCAATTGGTGAAGAGACGTAGGTCGCCGTGCGTGCAGCTGCGGGTGGAAACCTCACCTGCTGGACCCTCTCGGGCTTTACTGAGCAAGCTCAGAGACGACGCTGCCGGTAATGAAAGCCTGGCTGCAAAGGGACCACGCACACGCTGCCATTTTCCACCTGACAGCCCGCCTTCGGACGCAATTCCAAAGCCGCGTGAGTCTAATTCAGCGTAACCCCCTTCGGCCATGACTTCTGGGGGTTAACGGCTTATTAATCCCGCGGGGGGTCCCCGCTGGCCCGTAATCGCCGATACAGAGCCCACAGTGAGGTGCCTGGACTCCCCGCGGGGAGCTAACATGGGTGATACAGTACTATAGCTCTGGCAGAGGCTTTTACGGGAGGGAAACAAAGGGGTCTCGATAAAACGCTCCATAAAAGCTGACAGGCGTGCAGGGGCAATCATCGCATTCAAATTCATTTATTCCTTTCCTTGAGGGTCTGCAATGTAGCCGCGTGAGGTTATGAATGTGCCCGGCTGTGCATACAGCTGCACATGACCCCCCGTGACCTCTACCCAGTCAGTCACAGCTGGATCCACTCTGCTGATTGAGATAAAAGGGCCAGTCGTGCCAATGAGGGGAGTCTGACACCGCTTGTTGCCGTGGTGACCTGCCAGGCACTGTGCTACTTGGTTCCTATTTCTTACATTACTTATGTAATTTCATTCCTATCCCCATGTTGATTCTGTTGGGTTCCAGTCCTTGTCCCTGGATTGTTTTGTATCGTATTTACTAGTGAACTGAACTGGCATTCTGGTGTGGTAGTTTCCCCCACTAACACGAGAGTATGGGTCTTGTACAGTATGTGGTCTCAAATCCCGTCAAGTTTCAGGATGCATGGCGCATTAAGCGGGAATTTCACCTTTCGCTTAATCACGGGGGCTAATATACAAACAGCAAACCCATCGTGATGTCGCACTCTGTTTATGCACCGGTCCCCCGGGTCTGTACACGCGCGTCCTCTTCACCGGTTAACAGAGAGTGGGAAGGCATTAGGTTAGCATTAGCGCAAACGAGAGCGAAAATGTAAATGTCCCTCGACAGATTTTCACCTTACAGACTTCAGTGCTTTATGGCTTTGCATAAAAATGCGTTACAGCAGTAGCTGGCATCCTCCCAGGGGGAACCGCTTGCAGCCCCCTTGTGGGCGACGTGCCACTGACACGGAATGTGTAACTAGACGGCGTCGGCCACGGGAAGCTAACCGGGACGCTCGCTCCGGGCTGGACGGGGAGCGGACACTGGCATGGGGGGGGTGAGGGGCAGGAGGGGAGATGGGTTTAACAGCAGTGGGGGAAAACGACACAATCAAAAGAACCATTTTAGTTTCTGTGCAAAGGAAAATGACAATGGACCTGGAGTGAAGTTAGCTGGGTGGTGCAATGGTTAGCACAGCTGGAGACCAGGGTTCGTGTTCTCGCCCTGGCTCTCTGTGTGTAGCGTTTGCATGTTCTGCCCGTCTCCTCGTGGGTTTTCCTCTGTGCATTTTGGACTCCCTCCACAATCCAAAAATATGGTAACTGCCCTTACGAAAATTAACCATGGTTTTACTATGATTAAATAACCATGGTTTACAATGGTTTGCCGTTTTTCATGGTTTGTTGGGTAACTATAGAAACCATGACTATGGTTTTATCATGGTTTCGCTACAGTTAAACCCTAGTATAATCTTGGTCATAAACCATGGTTTTTGTTTTACCATGATCTTTCCAAACCATGCTTTTTACAAACCATAGTAGTACCATAGTTACCATGAAGTGCTATATGTAAACCATGGTACTACTATGGGTGGTACCAAAGTACCATGAGGTACCATAGTAAAACTATGGTTACTGCATAATAACCATAGGAAACCATAGTGAATTTTCATAAGGGTGGAACTGCCAAATTGTCCATATGTGTAAATTGTGTGTGTGGCCTGTGATGGGTTATTTCCTGCTTTACTCCACACTGCCGTGACCCTGCATAGGTCAAGAACGCTGGCCGGTGCCAGATCAACGAGATGGGGAACATTAACCACAGTGTTACCTGATACCCAAAAACAGGCCGCCTCCTCATACAAATGACAATGTGCATTTTGCAGTGTAATGTATACAAAGCATTATGGTAAACCATGAAGGTAACCTACAATCTCAACAAATAGACATAAGAGCTTAATCCACATACAAATGACAATGTGCATTTTGTGGCGTAGTGTATACTAAACATTACGGTAAACCATAACCATATAAGGTAACCAGACATATATGCTAAATAAATTCAGCAGAGGTAAGAAACCAAAAACCTTTGAGGAATCCATGACTGTGCTCATAGCCTTCTCCCCAGGATGGCTCATTTCTGCTTTATTACCATTTGAAAGAGGTTCTCAGCAGACTGATGATGCCATTCTGAAGCATGTGAATGGCCTTTCTTTGCTCTGCTGGTGAGTGTCACTAATTTACATCGTCTGCTGTCCAAGCCAAGGCCTCATATCTCCAGACTTCGCCGGATTCCTGCATAGTTTTGCAGTAAATCTTAATTAGGGCCGAGACACTGGGTGGGTTGACTTGGTGGGATGAGATTAGCGCCACACCTGCCTGGTCCCAGGAAGCACGTGGGCACACCCTGTCGCTCCCGTACCCCCACTGCATGCACGTAGTTCCGCCTTCCTTTGTTCATTTTCCAGAATGACACACGGCCATTTTTATTCATCCATAAATCCGCAGACACACCGAACGTAATAAGAGAATAATGGAAACACTCTGATCCTGTATGAAATGTTACCAGAATTTAGTCTGAAATTTACATGGACTGATGTCTATAAATTGCTTGCAGTGTGTGACTGTGATTATATGTTATATTATATTATATTGCACCCCATCCACTGTGTCCCCTACAATGGACTGGATTCATGTCCACTGTGTGTTCTTTATGGTGGCCTGACACCGTATTCATGGTGTCCCTAATTATGGGCTGGCACCCCAGCCACTGTGTCCCTTAGGATGGAACCGGCCTCTCGTCCAAGGTGTCACCTAGTTGGTGTTGTTGGTGCTTTGGAGAAATGAAAGAACATCTGTTTTATGTGTGAATGAACATAAATAACCTTGTGATTATGAATTGCTTCTGACAATACAAGAGGAGAGATTTTAGCTGAGATTCTTCCTGTATTTGAATGTCTTAACTCTCCTGCTCGCTCTTCTGTATTGTTTTACGTCTATGAATTGTCCAGCCTATTAATTCATTTTGGTGTGTGGGGTAAATTAAATCCTCAGCACTGAGGCACACATTACCCACCCACGCAGCCATCTTAATCACCGACCCCCGACTGCATTCATCTCGGCCACGGTGCTGAAGGTCAGGCTAACCGAGTTTCCCTGCTGACAATTTTCTGCGACCTTCTGGTCATGGATCCGGGCATTCTTTGCTCCGAACGCGCGAGCAGGGTTCCGGTAATGAGGCTCCCCTGTCCTTCCCTGACGGGATCAGACTGACGGAGGTTTTCTCTGGAATCCGGGCCAAACCGGAGCTCCACGTGATTCCTGTGGATTTGGCAGCGGCCCACAGCCAGCCAGGCTGTTGCAGAGGTCGCTAATCCCGGACCTATACTCCTCTCCTTCCTACCTGGATTTCTCCGGAAGTCACTGTCCCTGTATACCACTGTATACCTGCTGCGGTTCAGCACCTGTGCAATGCCACTAGTTAGCTATCTCCCTGTGCTGATGAGATTGTCATGGAAACTATAACTCCTATTAGTCAAGATTCTCTGTTTGCTTTTTGTACATCAGTACAGGAACTCACGCCACCCAGTCAGTCACACGTAACATGTGGCAAGGTTAGACAGGACAAAACAACGCAAATGCACTCACAGGACATCAAAGCAGACATGCATTTAGGAACTGCAGAAGTGTGTATTTATGGAATAAACATGAAATAAATAGTAGAAACGGCCGACACAAGAAATATTGCTAAATGAAGTATAAATATCTGAAATAAATATAAAAGAAATGGCTGAAACAGCTAATATGGTAAAGTACAGTGCAATGCACAATATTGCTCTGTCCAGCAAAATGTACTGTGCAACATTCCCTGCGTGCTATAGGGTCTATTACTCTGTTTTAACCAGGGCAATCTGGCAAAACTACGTTACCAGAGGCAACATTAAAAAAACCAATTCAGCAGAGGCCTGGGGAGCACAGACACTTATGAAAATGGCTTCACGTTCGCCTCGCTTCTCCCGCAATAAAACAGCGAAGGAGGAAGGAACACTTACAGCAGCTTTATACCGTCGTCTGTGAGCCTCTCGGCCATTTCTCTATCGCAGCTCTCCTTGGATCATTTAGATCCTAATTGTGAAACTTAATCCGTAACACATAACTGTTTTTGAGTCATCCGGCGGCAGTAAACGTGCCTTTCGGTGCGAGTTCACCTTCTCGGAGCTGCCAGTGACGTGCGCTCACTGGCCAGGTCCTTATCTCTGCGGGCTGCGATCTTTCGAGTGTGAATAGCATCTTATTGATTGGCATGAAAATGTTTTCTAATGTTGCAGATTAGGTTTGCGGCTTGCTCGCTAATGGCTAGATGGGGGTTCGTTTTCAGTCTATTTGCGAATTAAGTTCCAAATTGAAAATCTATATAAACATAATAAAGGGTGATTTCAAAAGTATACTGAAATACGGCTTATATTTTTCTTCATCCAACAGGGCAGGACTACTTGTAAAAACAGATATATCAAAGCTTTTTTGTTCCCTTTAGTGAAGTGCTGTTATATAAATCTTACTAATGAAGATGTAATTGTGTTTTTCTTTGGAGACTAATAAAATCAAACTTGTTCCTTCTGTGCAAATTTTACTTTTGATGTTTACCATAGAGGTATATGCATTATTGCAATAGATCGAATGATTATTAACATATTGAAGCTATTTAGTTTTATTTTTCTTATCCTTTATTTCATTCGGAAGGAGTTCAGCTGTTTGAATAACATGTTTCACATGTGTTTGTTAGCTGGCATTGACGTGTGACTGTATTTTGACTTGGGCCCTTCGAGCCCCTGGACTTAGGGGGGCCCCGAGGAAAGTCCCCCGCTTTGTGAGGGCGGTTCGTGGCCATTTTCAGATGAAGCCATCCCATAGCTATGGCGGTGATAGTTATTTAATAAAGCCCAGGTCTGTCAAAACTGCTTTGCTAGTGTGGTTTTTGGCGCCTTGAGGTCCCTTCCGTTACTTCAGTTGTCTCAAAACGTTCGTGCTCAGGGACCTGTGATGTCTCAGTCTGCCCATGAACATCGTGTTCCAGGCTTCTGAGAGAAGATGACTGTCTCTTTGATAAGGAGGCACGTAGATCTAGCCATGATAGATAGATAGACATAGTATTAATCCCAAAGGAAACTGCATGTTTACAGTAACGCAACACACACATTAACATCAATAAACAATAACAATAAATAATAAATGATGATAAACAGTAACAGATCCTCCACAGATCTCATCCACATGGACAAAAACAACGTGGATCCCAGAAGAAGATCAGAGCGTAATCTGTGGAGCCCACAAGCTCTGATTCCATAGAGCTGACAGATCTTCCACCTTCACACTTCTGTCTGACTTTATTTGAGCTCTGTTGTTGCATATAATTACTGCAAATTTCACACTCAGGGTCAAAGCCGAATACCTCGTAGGTTTGGCAGGATGAGCTGGAAATAGTTGTTCTTTCTCCTGAGGTCAAAAAAGAGAGATTCTCTATTTTTGCTTGACTTGTTTTTTTTCTTCCTCCATCTATATATACCAAGCGTTCGGTGCCTGGAGGACAGTCTGTTCATCTGGAGAGCTTCTCCTACCCAGCATCACGTGTTGAAGACCTCATTCCAGTTACGTTTCGCTTTAGCTTGGGATTTTTGGTATAGTATAGGAAAGTGAAGATATCCTTGGATCATTTATGTATGTTTTTTTCCCCTTAACCTTGTCTCTGAATATAAAGACCCCTTTTTCATCAACTGTGTGTAGGACTTCTCTGATGTTCTGCAGAAGTCCACCTTAATTGCCTCTCCGTGTCTCTCCTTCGACACTAACAACACAGAATGTCAGCTGGTGTTTACTTTTACCCGTTTTTTTCTTGGTGTGATGGTTGGCAATCATTCATTACCGTGATGAACAAACTGGATACATAAAGGGCCAAATGTGAATGCACAAAAAAAAAAAACACCTCAAAGAGTTCTTTTAAGGAAAAGAGATTCAATTTCCATAGAATGTCTCTCTCTTTGCTGGTTACAGTGCTATTGCCAGAGTGGTGGGGGGGTGGGGGTGGGGTGCATTAATGTTCTTTGAACCTTGCCAGTTAATGCTCTTAATTGGCCAAGTGCCTTTTCTCTCTAGTTGCGGTGCAGAACAACTTTTTAATCTTCCTGTTCATTGTTCATCTGTAAACATCAGAATTTACTCTCTTTTGTTCAAGGGTGAAAGATTGAGTGAGTGCAAACAATGGTAGAGTCCTATTAACATGTGGGCTATTCCTGGTGGTTTGTTGTGCTGTCTGTGAGGGAGATGGCCACCGTGGCCCCCGTGCCACGGACGTGGCTCTGAAGTTGCCCTTCCATGTGCCGGTATCAGTCCCATTTCGTGGTTTTCTGTGACACAAGTTAATGTTCTTTGTACTGCAGAAGGAAGCTGCAGAATATTTAAGCTTCTAGGGCCTTTACTCAGAGTGTGACTCACCGGTTTACGATGCTGTGCCTGCGATTGGAGGGATGTTGGTGCAAATCACAGGGTTGACAGCGATTCCACTGTTGGGCCCCTCAGCGAGGCCCTTAACCCCTAATTGCTCCAGGGACTGTCTGACCCTGCTTTCTCAATTGTATGTCGATTTGGAGAAAAGCATCTGCTACATAGCTAAAATGGAAAAATAACAGAACCTGCAACACACTGGTGTCTGTCTGTCTCGCAGTGCACGTCAAAGCCGGCACGTGTGAGGTCATTGCGGCCCACCGCTGCTGCAACAAGAATAAGATCGAGGAGCGATCCCAGACCGTGAAGTGCTCCTGCTTCCCTGGGCAGGTCGCCGGGACGACGAGAGCCGCGCCCTCCTGCGTGGATGGTAAGACCCTCCTCCTCCATCCTGCACCCCGGATTCGCTTCACATGCTGTGCAGACAAGGGGGTCATTCAACTTCAATTCATGGGTGCTGCAATTGACATGCATGGGCATGTCAAGCCGCAGTGTTTACCACCACTCAGTCCAGGCATTTGTGGGGCCCCCAGCTGGCCACGAACAGTCACTACACTTGGGGTTGGGTGGGATGACTTTTTGAGAGTGGCCCCAGAAACAGCAAACCATGCCACTGGACATGACAAACGTGGTGGACATCTGGAGAATCCTCTTTAGAGGTGTAGTAGAGGCACATTCTCAAAAACAGAAGCCATAACAACCCAGTTATTAAACTATTTCTCACTTGTGTGCTCTTCCCCTTATGCTGACATTATTTTGTACACTGCAAGGGCATGGATCTGTTGGAACGTCCCAGAACTTCTCCCCGACTGATGTCTCGATGGGCTCGGGGAGTACGTTATCAACAATCATTCAAACACGCCCACGCAGGGGCTTCTCAGAGACAGCAGGGAGGCTTAGGAGCGTCAGGCACGCGGCGTACAATGAAAGCAGAGTGAGCGGGGGCCAAGTCATTTAATACCGTGTCAACACTGTCCACTTGACAGCACGATCGATTTTTATCTTATTTTCCGTACTGTAACAGTGCCGGCTCAGCCTGCTGGCCTTTCTGGTGCTCGGAGCACACGGAAATGTCAAATGAGCCCCGATACCTTTCCCGGGCTCGGCCTCTGATGAGCTGACCTTAAAGTCGACACCTTGGACGTTCCTCTCCATGCTCATAACATGCGACCATGACATACGAAGCACTGAACACAACTACAGGAAATGCATTGTGCTAATTGACCTTTTTGGTCCTTCCCAGCCTCCATAGTTGCCCAAAAATGGTGGTGCCAAATGCAGCCGTGCCTCGACGGGGAGGAATGCAAAGTGTTGCCGGACCTGACTGGCTGGAGCTGCAGCACGGGTAACAAGGTCAAGACGACCAAGGTGGGTAGAAGGGTGAGCTTGGGCATCTCTGCAAATCAAGTGTCGTCTGACTTGGCTGCTATCTGGGCAGCTTTTGGTGATGTATGTGTCCTAGGGTATGCTGACACATACATCCCGGCCAGCAGAGGTCATCATAATAAATCAGGCGTATTTTTGGAGCTGAAGGAGCAGCCAGCGATGGTGGAAAATGCCTGACACAAGAGTAGCTATGTCATGATCAAAGATTTACAGTATACATAAGGTTAAATAAACATACACAAAAGTACAAGTCAAAAAAGAGTTTGTACAAAAGACCATAAACCAAAATCCAATCCAAAGTCAGAACACCCTTTCTCTTCCAATCTTCTGGTCTGCTTTTATCCTTTCCTTGACGGAGGTGGGACTTCCTCCTTGTTGGCAAATCAGAAGTTTCTTCCAGGGCCAGTAGCTTGTAAAACAGATCTCTGCCTCGTCCGACCACTGATCTACTAGTTCTTCACCTGTTTACCCTGGTTAAAATCTCTCAGCAAGACTGGATGCTCTTATGTTTTTCTACTAGGAACATAGTCATGGTGTCCTGATTTGAGCAGCTCTTCTGTTCAGCTCTTACAGTGTTTTATAATATACAACTAGCTCCTGTTCGAATGCTAACTTGTACTTGCTAACTTGCCATGGTGTTCTGATGGTATCGCAGTCGACCGTGACACCCTTTTTGAGTTTGCTCAGCCTTTAGCCTGTCTGGCTTTTTAATGCGTGAACCTGCCCCTGAACGTGGTTGGAATTATTATTTGCTGCATTAGAGGGTTTAGTAATTGGTGGCTGATTCACCAGCTGGTCATATTCTCCTCTGGCTGGTTTGAATTTTGGAATCTCCTCATAATTTGTGCCCAGACCCTCCTCCCCCTTCCCCAGGGTCGGAGAGAGAGCCCCCTGCTCTCTCGCCCTGAGGATCCCTGCCGCAATTAAAGTTTGATCGGGCTCGTTAATAATGCAGATGGCGTATCTCAGCTAATCAGCCGCACGGTGGTTTGGGCGCGGTACGCAGGGAAGAGGGAGGGCTTCATAGCAGATCGTAACTTAAGGAGGAGGAAAGAGGAACAGAACTGCGAGTCGTCTTTGCTGCAGAATGCTTTTGCCAGGAGTAACAAATTGTGGGCCGCGGAGGAACATATCATGTTTAAGGTACCCCCCCCCCACCACAGAGGCAGAGAATTCGAGCTCCATCTTAGCTGGCCTCAGATGTGATATTGCTGGAGGAAGACAGGCCTCCCTTCTGGATTACCGTGTGAAGGAACATGGAGAAGGAACATGGAACATGGAAAAGGAACAAAGATGACCAGCCTCCCTTCTGGATTACCGTGTGAAGGAGCATGGAGAAGGAACATGCAACACAGAGAAGGAACAAGGAAGACCTATCTCCCTTCTAGATTACCCTGTGAAGGAACATGGAGAAGGAACATGAAACATGGAGAATGAACAAGGAGTCTCCCCCCTCGATTGCCCTATGAAGGAACATGTAGAAGGAAAATGGAACATTGAGAAGGAACAAAGATGACCAGCTTCCCTTCTGGATTACCCTTGAAGGAACCTGAAGAAGAAACAAGGAACACAGACAAGGAACAAGGAAGACCTATCTCCCTTCTAGATTACCCTGTGAAGGAACATGGAGAAGGAACATGAAGCATGGAGAATGAACAAGGAGCCTCCCCCCTCGATTGCCCTATGAAGGAACATGTAGAAGGAACATGGAACATTGAGAAGGAACAAAGAAGACCAGCCTCCCTTCTGGATTACCCTGTGAAGGAACATGGAGAAGGAACGTGCAACATGGAGAAAGAACATATACAACATGGAGAAGGAACAAGGAAGATCTGTCTCCCTTCTGGACTATTCTGTGTAGCAACATGGAGATACTCACGCTGGAGATGAAGCTTTCCTCAAGCCCTGTTCCTGCACTCTGGTGGTAGCATCAGTCAGACCCAGTGCTTCATCTCCTTGGTGGATCCTGCCTGGTGTGTCAAGCTTTATGTGTGACAGTGCGGGCCTCTTGCCTCATGTGTGTGTGTATGGGGGGGGGGGGGGTTGATGGGATCTGCTGGATGATACAATACAAATTGGTTCAAAGCCGAATGAAAGGGCCACCTCTGCTGGATCAAACTATGACTGTCCATGGCTCCAGGGTCCTAAAGACCCCCAGAGACCAGCGGCGTTCCTGCAGTTCCGAGATGAGGGATTGCCGAGAACTTTGCATCAACACCGCTGCCACAAAGACGGTGATTCCTGCTGTGCTCAACAAAGCAGCTTCTGTTGTTTCTCTCTGTACCTAAGGGTCTCCGCAGCTGTTTGCTTTCACTCCCCGGGCAAAAGGGGGAAGGGTGTTTATCTGCCAATCCGACCTGTGTGCACTTTCATCTGGGCTCAATCCTCCCCTAGCCGGCGTTTCAAAGCCGACCGCGGACCTTTTTGTGCGAGTCGCTGTGCATCTTAAGGTCGCTTTGGCTTCTGAAGTTAGGGAGATAGCATTTTGGGTCGGGGGTGACGAGCAGGAGCCTGCGGCCCGCCCATCTGCCTATGTCTAGGTCCTGACAGAAACCCAAAAAGAACCTGGTTACTGAGAGAGAAGCAAAACAGGACAGTCCCATATAAACAAACCAGTGACAGCAAGGGACACAGCATTGCATGACTCTCAGTGACCTGACACTATCTCCCAAAATGGCCACCGTAACTGGAACATGAAAGCCTGAGACAGTTGACTAATATAATTTGTTATTGCTTAATATTTTTATAGTTTGGGAAGTAACTGATGTATTCAAGTCAGTTTCATTTTGTCTCAGACAGGGGGAGCTGGTGCTGAAGCTTGCTTAGGGTGCCACCTGGAATGGACTGGGATTGTTCATATTTATATACTTATATTGACTTACAGATTCTGAAGAGTATAAATTAGCTGGCTAAGGTGACGTATCTTAATATGCCTTAACGTTTTTCAGGAGAATTTACTTTATTGCTGTAATTGAAAACAACATATTCATTATAATCATGTGAGATGGTTACAATTCTGCACTGAAATGGGGGGATGCTATCTGTCTTTCACATTTAAAACTACTTAGCTACTTATTTAGAGCAAATTTATCTGGGTTTAAAAAAAAACACAACTATAGTACATGGAATGGTGAATATTGTATTACTGACCCATATTTATGCCGGTAAATTAGCAGCTTACAGCAGCGACTCTTTACAAAGAGTCGTTTAATGTGGAAGGTCGAGCTGTTAATATTGTAAATGCTGATTGAAGGTTTGTAGGCGGTTACAGGCACTAATGACAGCTTCATTGCTGCGGACCCCCTGCTCCATTTTAGCAGGGAATAAAGTCATTTGCAACGGGAGGCGGATTCTTGAAGATAAATGCGCCATTAAAGGAGGCTTTTCCACGTCGTGCCTTTGATGCCTCTGAGCAGATGTCTAATGTGAAGTGGCGGTTCCGGCCGTGAGAGGAAGCGGGTCCGGACGAGCTCGGTGCCGGTGTGGTGCCGGATGTGAGCTCGGTGTCGTCTTTAAAATGCAAAGCGCTCGCCTCTTTTCGCCTTTGAACTAAAGTGCATTTACTAAGTAAATGCTCATTGTTTTCACGCTTATTTATTTTAAATACCCTAATGGACCATTTCGGAGTATATTGCCCCTGTATTTAGCCTGACTGAAGTGAAGTGAAGTTTGTATTCCGACGTTTGTTTTTCCTTTAATTCTAAGTCAATGTGCTCAGCTTGAAAAACAACACAGACATTTCGCGATATGCAAAAGACCTGGACATAACTTGAAAACTGCATATTACATGTACCAGCTAATTTAGTAGCGTGCATATAGGGGGAGATGGCCGCTAAAAGTCACATGGGCAATTTATTCTGTGACGAGGTTATTGGTGAGAAATGTTACAGAAAATCACATCCTACATTTTTTTAAACATATACACGCGATTGCTTTTCATGAGAGAAGCAGCACTCTGAGGTAACCGCATATTTTGTCATTTTGATTTTTGACCAATTATATGAAAAAAAAAACTAATGCTAGTTTTTTATGTTTTAGAAACCTGCTGTTTGGTTAATTGTAAAACTGGCTCATGTTATAATGGAGGAATTTGTTTAGCTATATTTAAATAAATCATCCAAATCATAGGCTAATAGCATGGTTGTTAGAAAGGCTGCCTTGGGAACGTAGTTATTTAGTTAATTTTCCCACCCGGTCAACGTGGATACGCACAACGGTAGCGACATGTTATCGCGCCTGTAGGCCTGTTCGCTTACCTGGTGTTGTGCGTCAATGAATATAATACCACATCCACATCTACATACCCAGTTTGTACTACTGTTCGCTTCTGTAACCCATCGTACATCCTGACTTACAAGTTCCATTTATCTGACCAAATTGACCGCCTCTGCCAGCGTTAAACTCCCGACAAAGGTGGATGAAGTTACAATGAGATTAGGCTACGTGTGTTTGGGGCAAGTTGTCATTGTTACATTTTAACAGGCTACCCAGTGTGTTATTTCTTAGACACTTTGTTGGCCATCTGTGGATATATAGGAAATGCACTGAAATGTTTCTAATTTGATAGTGCCAATGAATTATTTCAAACACGTCATTGCCATTGTATTAATTATTTCCATTTTGATCTATTGCCTTTTTCATTAACACAAACCCTTCAATCTAAACAGGTTTAAGCATATCTATTTCTTTAATGAAATAATTGTGTAAATATGAGATTTTTTTTCAATGTTCTCCAGTGTGTTAGTTCTTCAATTCAATGGATTCTTATAGTTTTATAGTTTCTATAAATATTTTATTCATGAATAAAATGTTGGATATTAAATTGTTGATTACAATGTCAATTAATTACACTATGACAACTTGTCCCTGACGTGTGAGGGGCACGTTGTCAAAAGATACTTATTGATAATTAAATCAATATGAAATTAGCAATGAATATACAGTACAATGCATATTAAACTGTGCATTAATCACTTGTCTTTCTTCTGGCACGGTTATGACCATTCAACGAGGCTGCGTTTTCTAGTAATTCTGGAAAAACTCAGAATATTAAATGAGACAAAGTTACGGTTCCCCCAGCTGCATAAAAATATTGTGATTCCTATCACATTAAACATAAGTAACAATCGGATTTATGAAATATTTGCCTTTAAAAATCACTTTAAGTATAAGGCAGTACAGTCACAATCATAAATATGAAGTCGATCTGCGTTACGCACACGGCTCCTGAACATTCAACCACTTAATTTTAATTTATAAATTGCTCATCGCCAGACAGAATTGCTGTCGAAAGTGCTGGAATTTAACCAGCCTAAGCCAAGGATCAAGGTTAGGAGGAACCTTACAAAAAAGCATTTTCACAAAACGCCCAAGACTGCAACTGAAGGGGATTGCTTATATTCTCTGCAATTTTCTTGGTCGTTATTAAGGGATTACCGAAGGAGGTTTATGAGAATTGTTACTGGGTCAGCCTTATGTCTCCGAGCGACTGCGACTTACTTTAATAAGACAGTACATTTCCCAGCTTTTTGCGAAAAGGAGGAGAAGTTGCAGATATCTGGGCTTTTTTAAGTCGGAATAATCACAATGTAGTAAAATGCATACGGTAATCCACAACGCAAAACCAGAGTACGGTAGTTTAAACCGAAAAGAAATCAACCCCAAACGACAAGTTAAACACGGCAGAAACAGAAGCTTCTCAGGTCAATGCGGGCAAACTGCAGAACGTGCATGCAATGCAATGTAATCCTGTTTGTATACAATATACAACTATTTAATTAAGAAAAGTGTGAGTAAAATTGCGAAGCATAAGGGCACAAGTAAGTTCTCTCCATTCAATCCTTGTCGCCCCATTTATGCGGGGTCATAAATTGATATTGACAGTGTGGCCGGTGTAGAGCGAACGTGATGAATCGAGGGTATAACGAAATCTATTTCCCTCCCCGTTCACCGTCGTCGGAAGGCGAGAACAAACTCAGCCGAGGCTGCTCCTTCAATTTCTCATCTTCCGATGGAGCCGGGACTCGATCAATGGCAAATAATATCATATGGATGAGAGGACACCATCTGCTCCTCCCGCCGTCTCCCATTCCGGGGGTCCCGGCGACAAATTGGTACCGGCAAATTCTTACAAACGAGGTACAAAGGGAAACAGGGGCCGATAGGGGTTCGAGGGTGTGTTTTTTTTTTTACTCTATGTGCGTGCCTAAGATTCACCTGTGAGAGTAGCTGGACATGTGGAGAAACACGTGTCCGATGCTGAAGGATCGATCCCGGGAGTAGATCACGGCTGCTCGTCTCATATGCCGCGAAGTAAAGCATCAGCGCTTATCAGGTAGTGCTGCTTATTGACTAAAACAGTATCATAAATAAAAAAACACGCATTTACTCTCAATGTAGCGGCTCGCATTAAGTATGTATTACTATTATGTAATGTATATTGCACATTTCAATGTGATGTACTTCTCGCCAATGTAATACGTACGTAGACACGATGGGGCTGACAGGACTTAAGATGTTGGTCCTGTTGGTAGTTGTAAGAAGATCCATCAGCCTTGTGTGTGTGTGTGTGTGTGTGTGTGAGGGGGGAGGGATCCCGGCCTTGATGTAGCAAACATGCTTCAGATGAAACCACATTCCGTCTTCTACGGCCCTTAACAAATTGACCAGGCGCCTTCCGCAGGAGGCAGATGGCCAGGGGATCCTACCCGGAATGTGGCAGGAATACGCACCGCTCGGGTGCGACTTGAAAGTCCGTCCATCGGTAAGATGGCCATCACCTTGGCAAGATCCCCGGTGGTGGAAGAGACATGGAGCACACGGCTGTGAGGGGCGGGGTTTCCCTGTCAGGGTTAGCTTGGGTAGCGCTGTCAGTCATGATAAATCGCAAGACGTATTGATCGAGATCGCGCTGCCGGATGATGAGTTACACCAAGTGCCCGACCTCTTAGTCAGGTGGTACAATAATAAGATCGAGTCAAACAGCTTCGTTAATTTCTGTTAAGGTGCATTCTGATGGGAGTCATGGTACGTGTTTTACAGCTTTATAATGTGCAGATATCGGTATTTTAAATTTTCTTATTAGTATAAAATATAAATCCTTGTGAATCCTGCCTGCACTTTCTTTCGCTGCTGTTCTGTGAAGTATCCATGAAGAATTCATAATAATCAAACAAGCTTTCAAAATGCCGACTTTTTAAGAAGTTCTGCCCTGCGGTAAAATACGACGAGAGACTGCAGCGTTTCATTCATTACTTATTGTTTAACCTTTTTTTGTTTTACTAATATCCAAATACCAAAAAAACCCACATAATTAAATATTAATTCTTTACTTAAGTTCTTTTGACCTGAAACATTTTTTTTAATAACAATATGCTTTATCTCCCCTCAAAGCAGTACCCAGCTAGTTCGTTGTAGAGTAAAAGGACAAACACTGAAATAATACTTTCCATTGAAAACGTTTATAATATGGTACCAAGCTTTAAATTCGATAGAGTACGTGTCTGTATTTTTGTGCTAACTTGTTTCTTTTTAAATCTTTCACTCTTGTGATGTAGTCCATAAACAGTTAAAATAATTCAATGCACTTTGGCGTGTTTCAGCATACTCTGATTTTCCAATTAAAATGTGCACCCTGTTTTTCATTTGCGTTAGTTTTGCACATTCTGCTATGACTGGCTGTCTGCAACAGCTGACCTCATCCTGACTGTCCTTTTGTGGCCTTGGGAGGGAACCTTTGTTGGCTGGGGAAGGGGCTGGGGGAACGGATCTCACGCGCACATTCCATTCACTGAGGCGGCCCTTGATGAGCGTCGGCGGCCTGAATTCTAAGCAGACATTTGATGAATGGTGAACTTTATCGAGGACGTCCCCGATAATGGAACCGGCTCGCATCTGAGCACGCTCCCCGCGGCTGTGTGGGAATCGCCGGAGGCGTGGCCTTGCATGCAGATCACGGCCAATGGCTGCTCAGCGTTGGTGGGTGTCTGCTGGTCCCATTTTCGCTCGGCAGCCTGACCCGGGGGGTCCGGTCTGTCTTATTGTGTACGATGTGGGCTCGCTGATGTCAGGGCATTATGTTTCCAGGTCAGGTGACTGCACCGAAACGCAATTTTAGGGTCCTGCGTTATCACTCCGTGTGGTTATATTGCACCACGCAGATGGCCCATCTCAAGGATCTGCACCAGCTCGCTTGCAATATCATTACCCACCCCAGCTGCGGTCCATCTAGCAAAGTAATCTTTTTTTTATCGCTGTAACCGTGTGCTGTAATATTGAAGGTCAGCTCTCCTTTATTATAGAACTGACGTAGACATCTAATTCCTCTCTCCTATTCAAACTCTTCCCTGTGGTCCCAGGCTCTTGGCCTTTGCTCCTCACTTCGATATTTCTTGGCTTGTTTTTGTGCAACTGTAGAGTCACGTTTGGAAAACACCTGACATATCAGGACTTTAGTTTTAAATCACACACATGTGCATCATGAAAAAGTATCTGAACAGAGCAAAACAGAAGTTTTAAATAAAATGAACTACATACTTCTGATGTCTTGATTTATACTGTGTATAAGTTTGTGTTAAATGTAAACATACAATGTGTACATTTTCGCCCTGGGTGACTTATATGTTTATGCTGGAGCTATGTGAGTTTTTAACTGACCTTCTGCAGATTCTACTTCCTGTGTCACAACGTGCACTTCCTGTGTACTGACTCCATGATGGCACCGCCCAGAAAATGACCATCATAACTGATGTCTCCTTTTTCTTTCAGGTCACGCGATAGTTGCACCCTTCGAGACTCCAACGCCCAATGAAGGATGTCCGTTTTTTTTTTTTTTTTTTAAATACACACGTACCCACCAACCTATAAATAGCTATACAGAATATACTAACAGTCCCAAGACTGAACCACCCCCTGTCATGGCTGACTGGGGTTCTTAAATGCCAGCCCTGTCTTTTGCAGAATATCTGCAGATGGACGAGAGACTCACTGGCCTAAGTATCGCAACGACTAGACTTTTCAGACGTCAGCCTTTATCCCATAAACACGTGACCATGAAATCCACCAACGAACTGCCACACCTTTCCCCTACCATGCTGATGAAATTCCTTCACGTTCTTTCCATGGATCCGGCTCTGGATGAAAGTGACTCTCTACTGGGTTGGGATCCTTTGAAGCGGAACAAGCTGGTCAAAGACGAGGCTGATTATCTTAAAAGCCAGCCCAGATCAGTGGCCTCCATGCTAGAAGAATTCCACCCAAGGACACTTACACTACTTTTTTGATTAACTGAAGCATTTTTTGTCTTTCAAAACAAGATTTAAAATATGAGACTCTTTCCCTTTTTGAAGAATCATATGGGCTAAAAATTATTTTACAAAGGGCCTCCTTAATTGCAGAATGATAGAATAATCCAAGTAGATGTTATAATAAATGTTTAAACGTATAGGACTGTAATATGTGATTCACAAAATTAATCAGTCAACTAAGTCAAGCTCCACCAGTTTTAATATCTGTGTTTTTAAAGCCTGGTAAATGCTATTGAGTACATGTGTCAGTATTAGCTCAAATAAAACAATTTCAAATGAAAGCAAATCCTTTCTTTTTAATTAATGAGCTTTTAATCTGATGTTTTTGTGGGTGGGGAGTTTGTGTGGTGTTACAGAGTACAGCTCTATAATCCTGGTCCTGGAGACTAACTTTGCCTGGTTGTATAGTCCCTGCTTATTATGTATGTGATATGTTACATGCTACAGTCTTCTCTGGGGGACGGCTCACTGGGTTAGGCCTTTGAACCCCGTGCTTGGCAGAGTAGCCGCATCTCCATCGGGCCATTGTACAAGGCCCTAAACCCCCCCAGAAAAATTCTCCAGCGTGCTGGATGGACGGCTGACCCTGTGGTCAGATCCCAAGCTTCACTCTCACCTCTGTATATGTGTGTGTGTCTTTAAAAAGGAGAGCATGATGGGATATGTGACCATTAACAAATGTCATACAAAAGCTTATAAAAAAAGCTTCATTCATGTATATATATACATTATATCCATTGAATTTCCATAATGCTTATTTGGTGCAGGGTTGCCTGGAGCCTTTTCCAGTCTATCGTTGAATTGGCACTCATATGGGGGCACACAATAGGCAAATTAGCAATGTGCTTCTCAAACCACATTTTCAAAATGGTGTCAAATGAACAAGTCTTTCAGTCAACTGTGAACAGGATGGAAGTCATTCATGCATTTTTATAAAGTTTAATTATGTGCACTGGTGTGCGCCCTCTGATGCATACAGGACGGTCCCCCCCCCCCCTGGGAGAGGCTGCAGTTTAACACCCAGACCAGCATCTGCATAAGTGCTTATGGAAGATGGATGGAGGAAATGATGGTTAATTACGTATTTTAATTTAATGATTCAGATCTAAAAAAAATTGATGCATTGCTCCTTAATATCAAAGGTGAAATGCAGACATACATGTGGAGGTGCCCAATGAACTGTAGCTTCACCTGGATGAGGAGCGTGTTCCTCTCTAAGACCGTGATTTAACAAATCTGTTACAATGCATGGAATACATGTCATCCTCATCTTCTTTGTTTTACTGTACATTGCTGCTTTTATTTGGGGGGGGGGGGATTGTTTCTGTGCCAGATTCACCTTGACAGAATTTGCATTCAGTATTGAGACTACTAAAGGCTCGTCAATGTGGCTGCCTGGAGAAACAATAAACTTAAGCGAGATAAAAACGAAAAAGGTGAGGCAGAAGATATTAGCATGACATCTTCTGCAAGTGCTTTGACAGGGGTAATTTATAATTAGGCTCACCTGATGGTGGGGGATTATTTACGGAAAGTGAGATCACAGGCTCCCTTCTCCGATGAGTTGGTAGCTCACAGAGGGACACGGATGCTCACAGAGCAACAATGGATTTCATAGAGGCACCCAGACACTCACAGAGACCCACAGGTGTTCACAGAGGCGCAAATATGCTCACAGAAGCACACAGGTGTTCATAGAGGCACAAATATTTTCACAGAATTACATACGTGCTCACAGAGGCACACAGGTGTTCACAGAGTACCAGTGTACTGATAATAAAAGTATGAATATTAAATAAAATGGTTTATTTGACCTTTAGTGATTAGAACTTGTTGCAGCAAAAACATTGTAGGATATGCTCCTTATAGGCAGAGATAGGTTGAAAAGAGAGTGTTCACTTCCGATTATCCTCACACAGTTTTTACGTCCATGTATTTACAGAGAGTGATGCATCTTTCTAACAAACTATCTCAGGACACTTTGCATTCTGCCAATTGAAAATGCAGACAGCAGAGAATTAATATACACTCAAATTATAAAACAAATGTTATTGTATCCAGAGGGGAACTACTGTATAACCTCAAGTCTAGTTATCGCATCCAAGTCTGGTTCAAGTCAAAAGTATCTGCCATCATGTCCAAGTCAATTCCAAGTCTTTCCATCAGTTTTACCGAGTCCAAGACATCAAATTTGTGAGTCCAAGTCGAGTCAGTTACTCGAGACCCCACCTCTGAATGTTACCAATATTATTATAGGCCAAAACGCAATGCACCTTGAAAAATAAATATGAAAACAAGTCATATGCTTTGCCTTGGTTTGATTAATTCAATATACAATTTTTAAAAATGAAATTCTTCATCATCATGCAAGTTAAACAATGTGAACAATTAATTTTCCTGGTGGGAGTGAAATCTGGTGCCCATTTTCGTATGTTTGTGTGAACTGTACATAAAACAAATTTCAAACAATTTTACACCATTTATATCGTTTCATATTTTTGGTCTTGGTATTGGATGCTTTGAGATGAGATTGGAACTAACATCTTTCATGTCTAACTCTAACGTTTGTCTCAATAGACCAGATCATGCATCCTTAGAGAAAATGGATTTGTTCATCTGTCCACTATAAGTAATTGACTGTCCAATTGGCAAAAGATACTGAATATCAGGAAAAGGATGCAGAAGGCTGCTCAGAGGCACTAGCTCTCCCAGAGTGGGTGGTTTTGGATTTTGGCAAGAAATGGGAGGAGCACGGGCGTCCTTAGGTCTGATCACTATAGCCCCGAGTATTTTAGCCCTGATGCCAATCTTCCTTCAAAAAAGAAATGTCAAGTCACAGGTTAACTTGACTCAGCCCCAGATCTTTTCAATAGCTAGAAACTCCCCTGGGGAGGAGCTGGAAAAACCCACAAGAAAACTGTGAAAAATACTCATCCCTAATTTTCACTTTGAAATTAGTTTCAAAATGAAATGAAATTTGCACGGCACGGTGGCACAGTAGGGGGCGCCATGCCCTCACACCTTCACCATTGGGGGTTTGATTCCTGCCCTGCCTTTGTCTGTGCGGTTTCCATGTTCTCCCTGTATCTGTGTGGGCTTCCCTCTGCCATCCAAGAAACATGCTGTTATGGTAATTGGTGTTTATACTGCAAATGGTTCGTTGTGTGTGTGAGCGCGAGTGTTAGCCTGGACGCTCTGGTGGACTGGGCGTCCCCTACTTCATGCCCTGCGTATTTCCTGGGAGAGGCTCCAGGCCCCCCTAACATGTTTCAGAAGCTAAATAAATAGCTAGTGAGTAGACTCAGGAGATGGTAGCTAGCTGGTTAGCAGAACATGCTACTTCAGCATCTTCTAAATAAGGAGCGAGTTTATTTAATATTTAGTGTAGTGACTGTTTGTGGCCAACAGGGGGCCTCATGCAAATGTGTGCCTTGAGTGGTGGTAAAGACCACCACTGGTTCCATGCTCTCAGTGACCCAATAATGGAAGATGGACAGAATGAAATGTGAATGCTACTTGGTGATTAATAAAGGGATGAAGATCATGTTGAGCATGATAGCATCCTTATATGTCACTTGGAGCGTTTTAAGCTTTTATGGAGCTCATAAAAAAATTACCTTTTTTTCACCAAGTAAGAAAAGCCACAGATAGAGAAAAAAAAAATTAGAAAATTAATGAATCGCGTAAAAAGAAAATAATGTATCAACTTAATGGTTCCAACCTCAAAATGCTCGGCAGCTTTCATCTTTACATAAACATTGCTCGCGTTATATTCGTTAAACCAGTAAGACGCCTTTCTCATTTGACTAATCTCCCAGTGGAATCCGCTCTACGGTTTCAAGCTTTTTAGAAATCCAGAAAATGCGGGTAGCGCATGTCATTAAAAGATTATCGAAGGCAGGGAGGGTGTGTCGTTGGCACAACCAGTCTGGGTGGTGGTGAGAGAACGGGCAGAACGGGCCCAGCGTGCGCCTGCCTGGTGTCCCTGTGGTCTAAGGTTCCATGGAGACCTCCTTGACTGGACGTTCTCAGATCTACTTTTGTTTCCACATTGAAAATCATGTCCTTCAACCCCGTAGCTGACAAACATGAGCGCCATGAAGAATGAGATATTAATGTGAGAAATTGTTGGGGAAGTGTGTGGATGCTATACCTGTGACCGGATGGTCATTGGTTCAAATCCCCTGGTCGGCAGCATGAATTCACCCTTGGACCCCTGAACAAGGCCAGTAAGCCCCAATCGCTCCTGGAACTGGCAGACTCTGCTTTCTCAAAAAGAAATACATCTCTTTGGATAAAAGCATCTGAGAAATAAGTAAAATGTAACACTGGAACATTCAGCCACTTCATTAAAGTATGTATAACTCAGAAATCTGGTTCTAATTATTATTTACTATGAACCTTTCCACACAATTCTATTCAAAAATGCTAACTTTTGAATTCCCCTTTGCCCCACCCTAAATAACCCTACGCAGGAAGTATTTGTGTCCTGTCAGGGTGGAGCTCAGGCACTGAGCTGGATGCCACGCTGCATACAGGAAGTCACGAAGGGGGCCTTTTGCAGCGGCTGCATGGCAGGGGGCAGGATTCTGTGGCCCTGGGAATAAACGTTACCATGTAGGAAGATACCGGAGGAGGTGGACGCACGCAGCAAGCGAAGTGGCCGAGCAAACGTCGTTTCCACGAAGAGGCCCTCAGGTCTGAAGAGCCATTAAATAAAAAGGAAAATAGACAGGAAAAGATTATGTACAGTAGATCAAGAGGGGCTTCAAATTAATGGCATCTGAAGCACCAAGCGGTGCAGATAAGTGCTGCTGTCACTTCCTGTAGCTGCGGTGGCCACACCCCCCATAAGTCACACGGCGGGGTGCTAAACTGCTCACACACGCACGCACACACACACGCCTCCATACCACACACTAAGGGCGCTCCATCTGTTTCTGTCTTCTGTCTCCGCAGGTGTGTGCCATTCCCACATTTACATTGGGGGTTGCGGATTCACCCCTAAAACCTCGCATTTGCATGGAGCTCCTAAGTTTTGGGCCGCCTGTTGGCTATGAACAGCTACTACACTAGGGAGGGCAGAGGGCCCCAAGTGACATTTTGAGTGGGGCCCCAGAAACAATGAGCCCACCTCTGATTATAAGGTCCCCCATTGAGGGTCTTTAGCCTGCTGGTGATGTACCTCTGGTCCCTACCCTGAGTTTGGGAGCCCAGGGTTCGAGCCTTACTCCTGTGCTGCCTCCATGTTTTCCTCACAAACAGTTTATGTTCATCTCTCATTTCCTTGCAGATAGATGACAGATAATTAATTTGCCTTGAGCAACACAACACCAAAAATGGCAAGTGGGGAATCTTAGCTGGTGTGTTTGCTACTACAGTGGAGGAGCCGTGTGGGGCTCAGCAAGTTAGGATGCTGTGCCTGTGAACAGAAGGTTACTGGTTCACGTCCCAGGTTCAGAATAGTGGTTTCAGTGTTTGTCCCTTGAGCAAAGCCCTTAACCCCCAGTTGCTCCAAGGACTGTCTGACTCTGCTTTCTCAACTATGCACTGCTTTGGATAAAAGTCTCTGCCGAGCAACAAGCTCCTGGGAGCTTTACTTGTTCTAAGGGCAGAATGAAAAATGATTGGTTCAGAGAGATAACCAATCAGATTGTAGAGGAGGTGGGTCTAAGCAACTAGAGGAGGCGGGACCAAAACACGTCCTGTACTTGTTTGGACCCACCTCCGCTACAATCTGATTGACTATCTTACTGAACCAATTATTTTTCGTTCTGCCCTCAGAACATTTTTGCAGAGGTGCTGCTTCTACAATCTAGCTGTAGCGCCTTGCCCATCTTTAAAACCGACTTCTTACATTTCTAGAATGTAATACCCATACAAGAAGAGTCAGAAGGTAATTGACACAGGAACCCGGGATTGAGACACGTGGCTGAGTTACCCTTTCCTTAATGAACAGGACTTCATGTAACATTTTTTTTGTAATCTCATTTGCCTGGGGGGGTATAAACTCACAATTGCGGACTAATTTCTGCTATCGAAGACGCTAATGTTTGGATGCTAGTACTGGATTTGCTGTGCTGTTTGTAGTCGCCAGTGTCAGTTGTCCTTCCTCCAGCAATGGTTGCACAGTTTCTGCATACTATACGTGCTACATTGCAAGGTGTTATATCTTAGTTTTGGGTTAATTTACGTAGCACCTTGGTCCAAGAGAAACACTGTTTCGTTTTTAACTGTGTATTACTCGACTACTTGACTTGACTTGACTTGACTTGACATCATCTCATTGTCAGAATGCCCCTGTTTCTTGGTGTGGATACTCTGTGTTTATGTGTGTGTGTGTGTGTGTGTGTGTGTGGAGGGTGGTGGGCAGGGCTTGTTTTTTCCTGCAAACATTTCCTCTCTTCTCTCAAGTCACTTTCAAAGAACACCGTGTTGGCGCAGCTCAGGGGTACCGGGATCAAAAATTAAAATTCTCTCCAAAGAATACATTATTCAAATCTCCAATTAATCCTATTGTGTGCAGGCCAGTTTAGCTACGCGAGCGAACAGCAACGCAGGGACAACGCTGGAGAATCATGCATGAATATTCAGCGGCTGACATTTACATCACAACCTATCGGCCTGTGGCATGAGCCCATTGTTAATTGCTGAATTCCCGAATAAAGCTACAATAGGATATTTATAACGCTGTATTTGTAAGGATGTCAAAGGGTTCTTCTAATTAGCATCCAGCTGTTTGCTAAATGTTGTTAAATGTGTTGTGAAATACTATTTGCAAAGTTGTTCAAATATGTTGGTTTTCAAATAACAGATAAAAAGGTTCATGAGGTCTTTGTACAATGTAACAATGTAAAAATGATCTTTTTATGTGTAAAATTCTAAATATAAATGACATTTTATTAGATCATGCATGAATTACTTAAACGTACCTATATTTCAAAATGAAGGGTAGAAATCTGATAGCAATGATCATTATCGTAACATTTTCGACTCAATGGCACCACGAGCAGCAGTGTGCATTTCTGGCCACGACGCCAGAAGTTGGTGCTGGGAATCGTGATCTGTGTACTGAGCTCCGAGCAAAGCTGAAAGCAGGACAAACGGGGGCTTAGATGGACAAATCAAAGCATGACTTTCTCCACCACACCTACTGCAGCCTGCTCAAAAGCCAGACCTAACAGTCACCTGTGCTTCAGATGCCACACCACTGTGCTTCCATACTAACAATACCCAGAATTAATGGAAACAGCATAACGGTGTTGCTATGTTTCATAAGGTACATTTTGTTGCTTTGTCCCAAATTCAGCTAAATTGTGTTCACTCACAATATTTTGATTAACGAAGTGAATCCAACAAAAATATAAGCAAAAAAAAACCCAACAGTTTCAGCAATTAAGAAACTAAGCAGCTTAAAATCTCTCCGCTGTGCCGGACCGGACAGTCGACGATAACCCTCTGCTTTCACTAACATTCCCGGGAACGACGCCCATCCAAAGTGACGCCGGCAACAAAAGACCGGGCGTTTTATCGTTTCCGTGCCACGTCCCCCCCCCCCCCCCCCCCCCCATCTTCCCGTGTGAAACCTGTCACGCCGCCCCGGGGAGGTTGGAGGGAGGGGCGTCCTGGGGTGTCTCCCGCATGGCGATACGCAGCTCCGATAGCCATGCTGGACAAAATGAAACTGTGTGTTCGCTCTCTCGCTAACTGCAAAATATTTACAGCAGCAGTTATTCTGTTATATTGTGAGACGGCAAGACTGGCACCCAAAGGAAGCAGCTATTTGAGAATCAAATATATCCCTTAGATCAGGGAGCAGCACCATTATCCAATCACAGGCTAGTATGTGCAAATTGGAATGGAAATGTGACCATTCAGATGTCTCGGGACAACAGCCAATTGCATGCTTTCATACAAAATGTCTTAATGCTATTTGTTGGAATTCACTTTATTGACTTGTAAGTATTGTGTAATGTCATCCTGTATATAAAATTACACTGTAACGTAATTCACACCCATCCATCTTCCATTAACATCTAACTCAGGGTCACAGTAGACCTGATGCTATCCTAGACAGGACTGGAGAAAGACCTTGTACAACATGGTGGCCAGATTAGAGAGAATGATTGTACTGGGGTGGTACTGGGGTCATATTTTGCCAAAGGTATATTTTCTTGACCGGTGGGGGGGTCCCTCAAAATTATTAGTTGGCAGCCCTGTCCTCTTTGGTCGGTTTATTTTGCTGATTGTAAAAATCATCCACTAATCGTCTTGCAAGCAAGACACGTGCTATGAATCTACTGATCTATGGGATCTGTTTGATAGAATTAAATATTCCTTATTTCATTCTTATTCCTTGGTGAGGGATGGCAACTTAGGTGGCCACATATTTACTGGGGGGGCGGGGGGGGCGCATGAACACCCCTTACTGTAGATCCGCAGCTTGCTAGCAATGCAGGCTACAAGCAGGGTTGCCATGCTTTCAGACTCTCGCGCTCACGCAAGATATTTTACGTCAAATCTAGAGGAAAAACACCTGGTAAAATCACCTGGTGAAAAATGTTTCACTTAATTGTGCAACTGTGAAACACTGACAGTTTATTAACACAGACATTTAATATCTATGAAGAAATTTTTAAAATACATACCTAATACCATGAGGCTCTTCTTCTGGATAACATAGTAAGGCATTTTAGTTTTTGAATATGAAAGTCTTTTAGCTATAGAAATAGTGATGGACAGTGTGGGCACAAGTTTCTCTGGATGCCTCAGAAGCTGGGCGTGAGCTTCCCAGATACACTGGCCCCAGCTCCGTAACTTTGGAGATAAATTTAGGTCTAAATTATGGTTATTACTTAATTGTCATAGAGATATTGTAACTACATGAAATGCAAATTCAAAGTTTCAAATGTGTACTTCTGTCTGATGCCTAAGTTGCATGAATACAATCGACATTTTACAATTATTAATCATAATGTACCAGTTTACGATGTTCGAGTTGCGATTAGGAATCGCAGTTCATGTATTTACAACTTCAGAACTACATTTACAAATCATTAATTACGTGAAGAAGAGAAACTTACGTTGCCAGCAGGGCTGGACTGAAAGCGGAACTTATCTTAAATAGATGTTACAAATTAAGAGTCAATGGTTGAGTACAATATATGCTCGGCAAGCCTTTTAAATGCGGAATAAAAATCAAACTGCAGACTGTGCAACAAAACTCAAAAGAGAGCCTTGGGACACCTTTGTCTGCACGCTTTGTTTTGTCATGAATTCATTTGTAAATGAAATAATGCAAATATCAAAGCTAGGCACAGAAAAGAAGTGTTGCTTAAAACACTGAATTATTGTAAAGCTTTCTCAAGGCAATATACTATTATACTTCCATACTAATAATGCACAGAATTAACGTAAACAGAGCCATTTCGTGGTATTATGTTTAGTATTGTACTTTTAGTTGATTTGTCCCATATTCAGTTAAAATGTGCTCATATAATATTTTTCATTATCAACAAAAACAAGGAAGTCAGTACAATAAAGGCATAAAGAAAACTGCATATAAAGCAACTTAAAAAGTAACTAACCTTCTGGCTACAGGGAAGAGGGCAGTAGTGGCACAGATAGGATTTTTGAATTGGGGGGGACAAAGGATATTTTTTCCTTATGCAAAGACGGCAGATGCTGCTTTTTTGTCCTGTAAGTGGGGGGGGGACGGATCGAGGTCACTCTGAATCTGAAGGGGACCCATCCCATCCATCCCTGGTGGTAACTGCATGCCTGGAGGGCAGCCACTGCGGGAAGGATTAAACAAATGATTCAATACACAAAAGGGGGAAGTGAGTGTTTGAAGGGTAGGGAACAGAAAGTCAGGGGTCTTAGTCAGAAATGAAGACTCCTGTGAACAGAGAAAGGGGGGAAATGCAGCTTCAAACCCATTGCAGCCCCTTCCTCATGACCCCCGCACCCCCAATCCACACCAGCAGTCCCTCTAAATAACCCGGAAATGATCTGAACTCTAACGATGTCTGGCTGCCTTTCACTAACGGGGTCCCCCTAACCTGGGGCTGGTGATAAATCACCATGGCAACGCAGAAGATCACCCAAACCCCTGCCCCTACCTTTCCTGCCAGCTCCTGACCTTTGTGTGAACACAACACTCATTTTTTATTTACTCTAAACCTCAGGGGAATGATAGTCATCTTCTAAATATAAGCCAATTAAAAGATTTTTTATCATAAAAAGATCCACTACGAGATATTTTTGACTTTTGCTCTTGTGTGATATTAAGTGTTATTGTTGACTGGTAAGATTGTGATGTCTGAAACTTGTGAAGTTCCAGATCTGAAGCTGCTTGCATGACTTGCAAAATAACCTCTGATGACAACTGAGAAACTGGCCTGGTAAAGTTTCAGCCCCCCGGTGGAGAATCTGAAACCTGTGGTGGGATGAGTTGGCAGTCGTGTAGCACTACGGCGCATAAAACTCTGGCGGATCTCAGCTGTGCACACACTAAGCCCTTAGTTATCCACAGCCTGCCATATCATCTCTCTTCTGCTGTTCGTGGTCCAGGGTACAGCTCGAAGAATCCTTGCTCTGTATTTTTTTGGTATGTTAGTATACACTCACCTAAAGGATTATTAGGAACACCTGTTCAATTTCTCATTAATGCAATTATCTAATCAACCAATCACATGGCAGTTGCTTCAATGCATTTAGGGGTGTGGTCCTGGTCAAGACAATCTCCTGAACTCCAAACTGAATGTCAGAATGGGAAAGAAAGGTGATTTAAGCAATTTTGAGCGTGGCATGGTTGTTGGTGCCAGACGGGCCGGTCTGAGTATTTCACAATCTGCTCAGTTACTGGGATTTTCACGCACAACCATTTCTAGGGTTTACAAAGAATGGTGTGCAAAGGGAAAAACATCCAGTATGCGGCAGTCCTGTGGGCGAAAATGCCTTGTTCATGCTAGAGGTCAGAGGAGAATGGGCCGACTGATTCAAGCTGATAGAAGAGCAACTTTGACTGAAATAACCACTCGTTACAACCGAGGTATGCAGCAAAGCATTTGTGAAGCCACAACACGCACAACCTTGAGGCGGATGGGCTACAACAGCAGAAGACCCCACCGGGTACCACTCATTTCCACTACAAATAGGAAGAAGAGGCTACAATTTGCACGAGCTCACCAAAATTGGACAGTTGAAGACTGGAAAAATGTTGCCTGGTCTGATGAGTCTCGATTTCTGTTGAGACATTCAAATGGTAGAGTCAGAATTTGGCGTAAACAGAATGAGAACATGGATCCATCATGCCTTGTTACCACTGTGCAGGCTGGTGGTGGTGGTGTAATGGTATGGGGGATGTTTTCTTGGCACACTTTAGGCCCCTTAGTGCCAATTGGGCATCGTTTAAATGCCACGGCCTACCTGAGCATTGTTTCTGACCATGTCCATCCCTTTATGACCACCATGTACCCATCCTCTGATGGCTACTTCCAGCAGGATAATGCACCATGTCACAAAGCTCGAATCATTTCAAATTGGTTTCTTGAACATGACAATGAGTTCACTGTACTAAAATGCCCCCCACAGTCACCAGATCTCAACCCAATAGAGCATCTTTGGGATGTGGTGGAATGGGAGCTTCGTGCCCTGGATGTGCATCCCACAAATCTCCATCAACTGCAAGATGCTATCCTATCAATATGGGCCAACATTTCTAAAGAATGCTTTCAGCACCTTGTTGAATCAATGCCACGTAGAATTAAGGCAGTTCTGAAGGCGAAAGGGGGTCAAACACCGTATTAGTATGGTGTTCCTAATAATCCTTTAGGTGAGTGTAGGTGCTTGTTCACTGCCACCAATGAGCCGTACTGCAGATCAGTAGCATCTCTGTGCAATTCGACCAATCAGATGGTGGTGACACAACCAGCTCGGATTGGTCACGCTTTCAGTAAGCAGGGCCATGTCAGAACAGTTACAGCATCTCTAATACTTTACATTGGAAAACCGGCATTTCTTTCCAATGATTTGATGTCTCCTTTGACTCTTTAATAAATAAAAAAAGAAAGAAATTTTTGCAAGTGAATGCTAATTCCGCTAGCGTTTGATACTTGCATGACACGGTGGTTCTCGCAGACGTGCTAGCGGAAATTAGCATATAGCAAAACAAAAAAAATGTACGTCATGCGAACCGTACAGTAAATAAGGGTCTCTTAAGTTTAATGTCACTTTACTGAGCTGACTCTCCTGCAGTGGAATACCAAAGCTAGAACTGCGCTGTAACTAGTCTCTCTCAGTTCTCTCGTCATGGTGTGTCTCAGTTCCTTTATGCTAGTGAAAAAGCTCAAGAGATACATTAGCCTACTAGCATTATAACTGAAGCTATCATTTGTAACTATCTGGCTGTGAACAGGCCAACTGTACCAGTCATGTACCACAATGTGCTTGTTAGATCCTTGGTCTCAAGCTAATTCTGTGTGGCTGGTCCTTCTGAAGAATTCCAGCTGCTCTGTGGTCATATTTCCATGGTTCCCCATCCCAGTTCTCCTGGGGTTCTCAAGCTCGTTCCCTGAAATTGACATGCACAGGATACAGCACCTCCCTCTGAAGGTATGACTTTCAGAAGTATTGTCTGAGCGCGTAATATTTCCTGGTCCTTCAGTTGCACCTCAAAGATCAGCGGACCATTTAGCCAATGCTGTAACATATAGAGGGTCACGTGCAGAAGTCATTTATGACATTCCAGGCAAACGCCCTCGTTACTCAGGTGCATTACGACTGTTTTTTGATTTACTTTGGCAGTCAACGCTGCCTTTGTTTTTAACTCCAGAACCCTTCACATTTACCTGCTTGACATAAGTATTCCCGTCTCAGAAGGCACTCTAGCAGATATATACCGTTGCACATTCTATACACACTTCACTTTAAAATCGAGAGGCGTGGAGAAGATTCCTCTGAGGCGTTTTCTTTGGGACACATACATAGCTGCTAACTCAGCTACCTTTACTGATTCTGAAACAGAGAAGCAGTGGAGAACGTTCTTCAGATTACAGGCTTTACCTCAGAAAGATATAACAGTGCGTGGCTTGATTGAAGAGTCCGGAGTTTATTGTACGTCATGCGAAGAGTAAACGATCAGTACTACGCAGTGAAAATCTTACTCTTTATGTCCTTCTGGCCAAATTAAACACAAAACAAAGGGTGAGACTACAAAAACAGCCTTGTGATTTTTAACGTCATAATCTGGATATATTTCATTTATTGTGCAGATTTAATAGCTAAGAAAGCAGTGTTGTGTTAAAAACACTGAGTCAATGTGTAATGTTTAACTCCAGAAAATTCTTTATGACAATTTAAGGGTGCTGAAATATTCAGGATGTGCCAAAGCATACAAGGCAGTGAAATTTCCACATATTTTAATATTATAGAGGCTGACGGTCTTGTGTTAAATAGGTACCAAATGGATTGCATAAAGAACGGGGTCATTTTTTCATTAGGTAAGACATTATTTTTTGTATTAATGTAGCAATGAATTATTCGTAATCAGATAAAAGTTCCAGATAGCTGGTTTTTGTGAAACGAAAAACATGTTTGTTCTATATATACAGTTTGGGGCAAAACATACCATCTCCCCTCAATTAACTCTGCCCAATTAACTGGCTAATTACGGACAGCTGTTTAAATGCAATGCTACACAAATTGGCCGGTTCTGAGCCAGTCTGATCCAATATAAATCAACGAACTTTGACTAACTCTGATGGTCATAAATTGCATAAAAAAGCACTGTGGTACGTTATGCCGCAGTTAAAAGAAATTTCCAAAGATTCAAGGAAAAGGTAGCTGGACAGAAATGTGAATATCCGAGGAAAACATTGATGACACTGATTATGATAAGATTTTTACAGTTGAAGTCAAACACTGATATTGCAGTGAATGTGTGAATTGGGCTTTCATGGATTTGATGTCCAGTGTCACAATGTTTAAATACAGGTAAATATACCTGCTTTCATGGGTAATCATCTTAACAGCCTGTAAACAGCATGTATGTTTCATATACTGTAGATGTTGTGTAGTTACTCACCACTGTGTAGCAATTATGCAAATAATTGAGTGAGCAGCTTTAATATGGAAGAAGTAGGTCATTATGTCTGCATTTTAAATGTGGCAACACATTTCAGCTCTAAATCGGATGACGTTAAACAAACAGAGCAGAAAGGAGCTGTAAAAATGCTAAGTAATCTCAGTATATGCTGTTTGCAGCATTTTATAGTGTATAAACAAGGTGCGTTTAATTGACCAATGAAATCTGCTTAGCAAACAAGTGGTGTTTTGCAGTATTTAATACTTTAACATTATATTTGTTATATTTTGAGCAGAAAAATAAGTTAAAAGGTTAGGTAAGCTCCACCATCAGCTAGCAGTTGTCATCCACAATTTTTTACTTTTTAAAATATTACTATTATTTTCATTAATATTTATTTATGCCACTTGCTGTCCTCCTATTCCTTTGGTTTTGTCTCATTTAAAAGCTTTAAATACCTTATGGCACATGTTTTTTAAAAACCTGTTTATCCATCTGTCCTTTTAAAAACTTGCAGACTATCCAAGAAAACAATCGGGCTTGCTGGTCATTATTGATAAGTTCATCATTATCATAGCCACGAACAGCTGTGCATTTGTGTTCATATTTTCACATCCCCTTTGTATAGAGTCCATCCATCATATGCATAAATTCCAAAGCACTATATTCTGTTGAGCATATATGAGACTCACTCTTTCAGACATGGGCACAGATCCAAAGCCATACTGAGCTGCGTCCCCCCTCCCTCATCAAGAACACAAACAAAAATCCAGGTCAACTTGAGCTGCCCCCGACCTTGCAATCCCTGGCGCTCTTGTGTTCAGGATTTGACACTCACCACCATGGCTCGGGTTCGAGTCCCAGTTGGGGAATGCCATGTATCAGCATTTTGCACAAGCACTTCCATAAAGCTTATTGTATGTTAAACATGTATTTATAATACCGTTTAATACCATATAAGTGTTCACTAACATCCATGTATAATCCTCGTATAAACTGTGCATGGCCTTCTGTTGCTATATTATTATGTCTGATTCTTTTGTGTAATTATCACAAAGATTTCTTTGATGACAACAGCAGAACTGTAAAGATGACTGCTGATCCTTTCAGATACTCAGTGATTGGCCCAGACCTTCTGCTCGTTGATGAAACCAACACAGCATATTCATAACTAAAGATGACCCATTACATCACCGCAGCCAGCACCCGTTCCCCTTCACCCTGCATTGCTATTTTCTTGCATTGCCACCCCCCCCTTCCCTCCCTTGTATTTATAACATGCCTGGACTGGCTGTACTCTGTGCACTGACATGTTCCTTCAGTTCACCTAAATATGGTGCGACAGAGTCAGCTATCGATGCATCTCATAACACTACATAACATAGCACTGAGATGCAATCCTGACCATTCAGGGCATTATGGGTAATTTAAAGACATCATGTTTTTGGGCTACACTACCGTGGGGAGAACATGCAAAGACAGAGCAGAAGCCAGGAATCAAACACACTGCTTTCCTCTTTAGTTAACCATCTAAAAAAAATTATGTAGCAAAGTAATAAATTTACAATATATTACATTGTATTTATCAGCCATGTTTCAAGTTTCATTCATCACGTAACATACACATGCACTGTGCATCTGTATAGTGAAATGTTTTTCCCATCTGCTTCCACCTTAAAAATGAATAAGATTAAAATAACAATAAAAATCAGATAAAGCAAAGTCAATAAAAATGCTATTTAAACTTATTCTTCGAATTGTGCTCAGAAAGGAGAAATGGAATGTGACGGAAGATGAAAATAATAAGGATAAGTAAGATTAAAACAACAATAAAATAAAATGTAAAAGCGATACTGCATACTGCAACCACAAGGTGTAATTAGGTGTAATTTTTTTTTAATTTAAGACCACGTGTCAGTAATAGCAGAGAAGCACTAAATACATTTATTTATTCTGTTAAATATATTCACATAATTTTATTTTCTAAAGTCCTTTATCATGGATAGACCATCATGGTCTTTTCATGTTCTGTGAAAATGGCAGTCGACTTGCTTGCTGTTGATGAAAGGAGGGCCCCACGCCTTGGGAGGGGTTTAATAATGAAGTTAATTTTTAAAGGCAAAACTGAGAAAGAGAGCAGAGGAATACTTCAATTAAAGAACTGTGCTCAGGAGTGGGGGGATTTGGCAATCCAGCCTCCGACTTTGTTTACTAAAAAGCCATTGAATTAATGGCTAATTTTGCATTTTGTTGGTGCAAAAAAATTGCTGGGTGTACAATGCACCAGAGACAGGCTGGGATTTTTATGTTAGAGATGGCGTGAATACCAACTGCAGTGATGCAGAAAGTCATGCAGGATCATAATAAGTAATTCAAAAGCACGATAATAGATAGCGCAACACTTTTCAGTCACTTGAGATAACAGAGTCCATTTGCATAATTAAAGGAGACTAATCAGAAGGTAATATACCCTGTCATCCGTTATTGAAAGGGACTGGAGGTGTTTCCGTGGTTACATTCAGTCTCGGGGGGGGCAGCGGGGGGCCCTTTCATGAGGGACGCAAGGCATGTTTTTGAAATCTTCTCTTAGAAATGAAAATTAACCTTTATGTACTCTGGAGCCCCATAAATATTAAAGATCCATGCATCCTGGTTTGAGTGCGCAAGTCTTTCTTTGTATGAGTCACGTTGCTGACGAGACGGTAACGTGCAGGCAGATACAGGTTCAACAATGCTAACTTTGCTAAGACTGTCGGCCATGACACTTTACCTAATGAACATTCAGCGATGGGAAAAATATATCATCCTAAAGGACTCACTTGGAAATTTCTTATGCAGCAGTGGTGGGAAGGACGGAGGATAATTATTCTTTAGTAATTATTTCTTTTATTTAATTACTTCTCCCAAATTATTTCTCATAATGAAATATGGCAAATTAAGGTGTTTGACGACAGCTGACACACGTCTGTAAACACAAGAGAAGCTACGGTGCCGTGTGAAGCATGCAAAAGGGATTTAGTGATCTGCAGACTCGTGGAGACAGCAGATGCAACAGAGGAGACAACATATGTGTGAAAATGTGCTTTTTAAATAGCATTTTCTTGAAAGTCCCTGGTGTCACCATCATATTTTGTTGCTAATTTTAACCATGGCTTAATGGCATCTTAAACTCACAGAATTCAGACCAGGGGTCTCCAACTCCGGTCCTGGAGAGCTACTATCCAGTAGTTTTCTATCCTACCTGACTTCTGATGAGCCACACTAGTTCTCAGGTAAATACCAGGATTTAGACATTTTGATAAACTTTGGCATGGATTGCTCGATAATCTATTTATTCTAATTATATTTTTGAACAAATAGTAATATTAAAATAGGCTTTAATTAACACAATATTTAATTACATAATTCATTGTATTGCCCACATGCACAGGAATTTCCTCCTTGTGGATGTTGTTCACTCTAACACTTAATTATTTTATAGTAGTTAGATTCTGAACAAACACCAGTGTAATGAGATTATTAGGCAGGCAGTTTAAGAGCAGCTAATGTCACACACAGTATATACTGTAACATCAGCAGAGGCAGGTCAGTACCCCTCACATCCCAGCATTCTACCGACTTTGGAAAAAAAAATGGCTGTTTTGACATTTCAGTTTTTAGTCAGGCACTTCAATTTAAAACGACACCTGCATTTTTTTTTTGCCTTTTTTAACTAAGCATTTTATGCACATGTATCCTGCATTCAATTATTTCTCTCCGAGTCGGAACCCAGATGAAAACGTCACGAAACGTCACGAAAAATGTCACTTCCCATCAGAAACACGCCTCTTTTATGACGTTGATGTCGGACAGAATTTTGTTGACGTCATTTCAACATGACGACTTACACAGTCAACAGTAATTCTATTTTATAAATATTTTAAAATGTTTATTTCGTTAAGTGTATTAATAGTTATAAATGTAATTGCACGTATTTGATTTAGAGGATACCATATCATGACCGTAAACAGTATCCTAGCATGCAATATCAGATTTTTACCAGACTTGTTATTGTATTTTGTTTGTTTGTAGTTTGCCTCTCGAAAAAAGAATATCGCTATGAATAATGAATAATAATAATACTAAAATATTTTTAAAAGCTTTTAATGTGGTTTGACTAGTTTGTGCTTCATGTTTGTATGTCTCTCGGAAAAAAGAATCTCACTCCAAATCTGCTAAGATATAAAACAACAACACACAACAGCGTGTTGATGGAGGCAGCCATGTGTGTTCCGAGATGTGGAGGTTCGAACGGGAGATCATCGGATGTGATGTCACTCACCTCGGAATTTCCGAGTTCCGAGAGAAAAACGAACGCACCAATATTACTGAGAATTCTTTCAACTGCTACATTCCTACCCACAATCCATCAGGCTGGGAGCCATTTTGTCTGTGTTCTTCTGCAATCATCAGTGGAGGTCTTCCTTGGCCTACCAGTCCCTTTGCGATGAGCTCACCAGTGCTTTCTTTCTTCTTAATGATATTCCAGACAGTTGATTTTGGTAATCCTAAGGTTTGACCGATGTCTATAAGGGTTTTATTATAATAGATTCTTTCATTAGCGCAGCTCTTCTCCTCATGTTGAACAATGGCAACCACAGACTCCAAATGGTATAAGCAAGCCTAGGTATCTTATCCCTGCACCAATGAATCAATGAAACACACCTAAGCAAATCAGAAACATCTGTGAAGCCAAATGTCCCAAACATTATGGTGCCCCGCAATGAGGGGGATTATGTATATAAAGTGTTGTAATTTCTACATGATGAAACCTAAATGTATGCAAAAAACTTTATATTAAAGCCTGAAATGTGCATTGTAATCATGTCTGAACTGTTTGATTTTCTAAATTTTAAACTGAGGAGCAGAGGGGTAAATCAAGAAAAAATGTATCTTTGTTCCAAACATTATGGAGGGCATTGCACTAGTTCGATAATTCTTATTAAATTCAGTTCTCTGCTCTGCCTTCATTCCTTTGCTTGACAAGGAACGTGACTGTGACATAAGGGTCTAAAGTAGTAATTTATCTGTATCAAACCGACCGAATACGACATGGAGATGTAACAGAATTGATCGCACCCCATGAGTCGCCGGCTCTAACAAATTAAGCGCTGGTTTACTCACCATCTGCTGAGGTTGGTCCAGTCTGCCACCTTTGCGAGGTGAACATGTTTGCTAATGCATTAGATACAGAGATGAAAGAAACCGTGCGTGTTGCATAATGAAAGCTGACAGAACACAAACATCTCGACAGCCTGCTGACAAGCTGGTAAAGAGCTTCCACCACTCTGATCCGTGGTGCAGAAGCACCTTTGCTTTGTTTGTCAGTCACGTTTCCCACTTTGAAAACGAAACCTCGTAATTTTTATGACCAGATATATCATCTCTGATGTTTTCAGTTGCACCTCTGAACATATATGAAAAAATGGTGATATGAATATCTGTGTTCTTCTTTTTTTGGACAAAAATGTAAATGTGTGGAAAATTCCCTCTTTGCCCTCTCGAACTGAGCTATTTTTTTTAGGGGGGGGGGTGTTCTCTGGAGAATGTGGGACAAACACATTCATACCCAGGGCTGGTAAGACTCACCAAAGCTTAGCATAACTAGAATAAATTAGAGCATAAAACAAAGGTCATGCTGACTAATCCTGGTACCTAACGAGTCTGGAACCCCACTGTGAATCATGGGAGCGAAAGATGAAGTTTTAATTTCCTCGCCAACTGCATGAATTTTCAGACTTAATGAAAATATAACGCATCTCGTCTGAGGAGTGAATGAAGGGACGCGATCCGTTAGGGACCCAGTGTCCCAGTTCTCCAAGACTCATCACGGTTCAGCTGTTTGATTCTGGAATCGTCTATAGCTGATTGCCTGTAGTTGGTGGGGGTTGGGGGCGGGGTGGAGGGGGTTAAAGTGGCTGGAGAATGGGAAGATTTGACTGGGTTAATTATGAGCTGCAGCCTGATCTTGTTCAGGTTGATGGGCTTTTACGGTGTCTGGGGCAGAAGTCATCTGTGTGATCTGCTGGGATAGAGCCATCTGCAAGTCGCCCAATTTATGTCTCCAAGGTGCCTCTAAATGACTGTGGAAAGGCGTGACCCCTCAGGGTTCTTTGTCCACAGTGAAAACGCCTGTCAGGTCCTGGGTCGAGCCATTTCCTCATCATGTTGATGTCAGTACCCAACTTGATAATCGGTTTTTGACATTTTATGTGTTTAAGGTGTGAAACTCTCACTGTTCATGCCTCATGAAGCAGCTGCACATCCCTTTAGTTTTTGGATGAAGACCAGGGGTGAAAAACCAGGTTTGAAATCTCTGATTAATGAGCAATACCCCACAGACTGCTACAATAAGCTGTGCACCAGGTTATGTGACAGAGATGTGACAACATGAGGAGAGGATGAACCAAAGCCAGTCAGGTGACAGGTGATGATGCTTCTGTTTGACCTGAATCTAAAAACAGTAGTACCATATAAGGAAATTAAATGTTACGCTAATCCACAAAAATTAAAATTTATAAGCGGTGAGATGGAAAAAGTTAATTTGGCTGGCTAGCAGCATTCTTGTCAAGAAAATTTACATAATGCAGTATAAGAATTTATATGAGGAAGTCAAGTGACCCCCCCAAGGACTCAAACCCCTGTCCCACTGGTGTTTCATCACCCGCTGGTGCTTGTTCTACTGATTTTCCGTACCACTCATTTGCAGTTCATATCTCCAGGGCTATTTTAACAGGAAGACAGCACTGGATTCAAAAGCTTTACTGTCATTTGAACAGGTACAATGAGATACTTGCTTGCACAACAAATAATGAACAAGATATAGCAAGTACAGTAACACAGTAGTGTTTAAGGTTTATGTACATCCAGTATACGTACATATATAGAATATATACTGTACATTACACAGAATATACGGTACATATATACGATATATACATTACACACAATATGCGGTACATATATAAGATATATGCATTACACATACAATATATGGTACATATATAGCATATATACATTACACACAATATATGGTACATATATTGGATATATACATTACACATACAATATACGGTAAATATATATGATATATATACATTACACACAATATGCATTACATAGTTACATGGGCGTAATTTCCAGGGGGGTTAGGGGGGTCATGACATCAGATCCAGCCAATATAACCCCTCCAATAATCATGTTTCCCCTGTAATGGGTGGAGACCTTGACCCCCCAAAATGTTCCAGCCAAAGTTACGCCCTTGCATATATACGATATATACATTACACACAATATACGGTACATATATACGATATATACATTACACACAATATACGGTACATACACTCACCTAAAGGATTATTAGGAACACCATACTAATACGGTGTTTGACCCCCTTTCGCCTTCAGAACTGCCTTAATTCTACGTGGCATTGATTCAACAAGGTGCTGAAAGCATTCTTCAGAAATGTTGGCCCATATTGATAGGATAGCATCTTGCAGTTGATGGAGATTTGTGGGATGCACATCCAGGGCACGAAGCACCCGTTCCACCACATCCAAAAGATGCTCTATTGGGTTGAGATCTGGTGACTGTGGGGGCCATTTTTGTACAGTGAACTCATTGTCATGTTCAAGAAACCAATTTGAAATGATTTGAGCTTTGTGACATGGTGCATTATCCTGCTGGAAGTAGCCATCAGAGGATGGGTACATGGTGGTCATAAAGGGATGGACATGGTCAGAGACAATGCTCTGGTAGGCCGTGGCATTTAAATGATGCCCAATTGGCACTAAGGGGCCTAAAGTGTGCAAGAAAACATCCCCCACACCATTACACCACCACCACCAGCTTGCACAGTGGTAACAAGGCATGATGGATCCATGTTCTCATTCTGTTTACGCCAAATTCTGACTCTACCATTTGAATGTCTCAACAGAAATCGAGACTCATCAGACCAGGCAACATTTTTCCAGTCTTCAACTGTCCAATTTTGGTGAGCTCGTGCAAATTGTAGCCTCTTTTTCCTATTTGTAGTGGAGATGAGTGGTACCCGGTGGGGTCTTCTGCTGTTGTAGCCCATCCGCCTCAAGGTTGTGCATGTTGTGGCTTCACAAATGCTTTGCTGCATACCTCGGTTTTAACGAGTGGTTATTTCAGTCAAAGTTGCTCTTCTATCAGCTTGAATCAGTCGGCCCATTCTCCTCTGACCTCTAGCATCAACAAGGCATTTTCGCCCACAGGACTGCCGCATACTGGATGTTTTTCCCTTTGCACACCATTCTTTGTAAACTCTAGAAATGGTTGTGCGTGAAAATCCCAGTAACTGAGCAGATTGTGAAATACTCAGACCGGCCCGTCTGGCACCAACAACCATGCCATGCTCAAAATTGCTTAAATCACCTTTCTTTCCCATTCTGACATTCAGTTTGGAGTTCAGGAGATTGTCTTGACCAGGACTACACCCCTAAATGCATTGAAGCAACTGCCATGTGATTGGTTGATTAGATAATTGCATTAATGAGAAATTGAACAGGTGTTCCTAATAATCCTTTAGGTGAGTGTATATACGATATATACATTACACATACAATATACGGCAACATGGAAGCAGGACAAGATGGTGCTGAAGTTAAACTGGCAGTGGTAAATAAATGACAGTGGTGAATTATAGTGGGAGTGTCGCTGTGTATTTAATGTCCTTGTTTCAAGAAGAGTACTGACCGCAGCCTGACGGACGAGATGACGTGGCCGTATACAAGCCCCGAGATAAGCGGTACGAGGTGCTAAACAACGTCTGATGGCTTTTTAACTGCCTCTTTATTGCACGTCCACCTTGGCTTACATGTTCTCGGGTATCCGTTCGGCGTAAGGATCTCCGCGAAGAGAAGGATCCGTGTAATTTTATGTGTAATGGACATGCACTGTGATGGTGAGGCAGCCATCCTGCGATAAGGCAGATAATGAGATGTCAATCACAGACGCGTCCGGGTAAACAGCACGGCCAGCCGAGTTCGCACAGATGAATAATTTACACGTTGAAGCGTTTGCTTGGCTGATTGCAGACCAACCTGTTATCACCTAGTCCTCTCCATGAGTATTTGAGCTTTGCCGACTTCGTCACGTCTCCTTTGGTGTCCTTCAGGTATAGGCAATGAAAGTTCGGCAAATGAGGACATTCGGTTCCATGGGAACTGTTTTCCACTTGGATGCGATTCGGGTATGTGTATGTCATTAGCTTTAAGAGAGCCGCCTTTCATTGGGAGGACCTTAAAGTTCATAATAAATAAAATCTCCCCTGCAAAAGCTGTGCAAATAACTTTGCAGTCGGCTTGAAAGCCCTGGCAGCTGATAAGAAATAAATGTACATAAATCTCATTTGATTATTTTATCACACATAATAATCCTCTTCTCCAGTAACTCTATTAAAGTACATTAAGGATCTGGGATCTTACTATATAGAAGAAAATATTACACAACTAAAATAGGTTCTGAGGAATGTATGCAATCTTTCATGAAATGCCGTTAGGTAAATATTCAGACACGGTGTGAGACTCATGTGTGTTCTGCTTCCACAAAGACTGAAGTTCCGCACGGGGGCGTGTGGCTCAGTACCTTCACCTTTTCAGTAGGACACCAAGATCACAGAAGGCTTGCTGAGCATGACGTGACCTTTCAAGCTTTTATTAATATTAGAGCAGAGGAAATGAAGACAGACCGAAGGGAAAGTAAGGGAGAGCTTCACAGGGCTTCTTGTAGATGACAGACCAGTGGATCCCTAAACACTGGGCAGAACAAACCCCCCCCCCCCCACCCACCCACACAAATGCTTCAAATACTAAATAAACAGCTAATGGGGAGTAGAGTCAGAAGATGGTAGCTAGCTAGCTGGTTAGCAGAACATGCTGCTTCAGCATCTCCTAAATAAAGAGTGCTTTGATTTAATACTTAGTGTAGTGACTGTTTGTGCCCAGCAGGGGGACCTCAGGTGATATCACTGTGTTCCTGACCTCAGGAACCTCAGGGGCCCCAGACCGATGCGTGGTTTGAGTGATGGTAAACACTGGTGCTGAAGGAGAAGAAGAGGGTCAAAGATACAACTGAGGAGCACAGGTACAGAGCTCCACCTCCCTGAATCCATTGGGAAACCTGATTGGCTATTAACTGTTTTATCCGATATTGCAGCTTCAGTCATTTTATAATGAATATTTTGTGAACATTGAGTCACCCGCCACATCGGCATGCATGTGCCTGGGAAACAGAGTGAGCATTTGTTTATAATGGTACATAAACAGGCAGAGAGGAGATTTGCAGCCGTAGCCTATCTCCAAAGGTACTCGACCTCAGATCCAAAAGGCAGAAATAATTACCGAAAGAATGTGCGATGATTGTGTGTTTATGAAGTTAGAAAATTATATCCACTTTATTTCCTGTCAGGACTCTTTCCGGCATGTGATTTTAATGATTTAATCTCAGTTTCATAATTGCCGTTACAGAATTCGATCGCTTGTTGGCAGCAGGACTCTCAATCGCTGCTCATTTGGGGCTTCATAAGGTCACAGGTAAATAATGATCAGTCAGACCCCATAGTGACTTTATCCAATCCACTCCCTCCCGCACAGCAGGGCCACTTATATCATCAGAAAGGATAACATGTCCTTTACGAGGAAAACTACTACTTTATCTATTTCGATAATGTGTTAATGTTCCAGCAAGGTCAGAATTATGCAGCAGGTGAGGTGTAACTGATGTGATATGAATGTGTTCTTTATATTTTGACGTGTTTTCTCTACATCTGCAGATTTATGTGTTTGTATCCTTCTCATAAGCACAAGATGGGGAAGAATTCATATCGAAATGGATTAACTGTGCTTCCGTGGGTAGATTAAACCCAGATCTTAATGCTGTTCAAAGATAGAAAATTTACCCACACACCACGTGAAATTAACTGCTGTGGAGACTGTGTATCGCACAGTAGGTGTTCATGCAGCGGTATTGTAAGGTAGACTTTACGCATTTTTACAGAGTAATGATGGTGTAATTCAATGTCTGAAAGTCGCTACATCTCGCGTGATGCGTTTTTATTGCTTGTCTAAGCGCTCCTACGGTTTCTTTACTAGCTGCTTGAGTGATTTATCTTCATCCATTTGTTGGTGTAATATTGAGGGTGGCTAACTTGAATAGTGCCATTACAGAAGAAGCACGTTCACAGTGATATCACAAGAGGAGTACACCATCCACTGGTGGGGGGATTCTGGGACACAGCTTAGCACTTCAGTTCACAGCAATCAAAGGACTTTTGCTTTTAGACTTGACTGTAAGGTGTGCTTTATCGAGAAGCTACCATGCTAACCAGCTAATCCAATTTTCAAGTTAAATTACCCTGTCTTTGAGGTAATTTAGCCAGCTCCCAGAGACCCTTAGTCTTTTTCACACGGTTGAGGCTCACTAAGTATTACCTTTTTTCCAGAATAATAGATCTTAAAACAAATTTGAGGAAGCACTTCTTTACGCAGCGTGTAGTTAGAGTATGGAATAGTTTTCCTGCTAGTGTAGCGGAAGCTAAAACCATGGGTTCCTTTAAATCAGAGCTAGATAAGATTTTAACAACTCTGAGCTATTAGTTAAGTTCTCCCCAAACGAGCTTGATGGGCCGAATGGCCTCCTCTCGTTTGTAAATTTCTTATGTTCTTATCTAAATGTGTGCCAATTATGTTTTCAGGCAATGCTAATGCTAATGTTTTAATGATACTGTGTAGCTAGGCTCTTTGGTACAAATGGGGCAGGTAAAATCGTTCGAAGGTTGGATGTCATTTGAGGGGCAACATCTGCACAAATTTTTGTGTCGGTGATCTAAAAATGGCTGCAATCCTCTTGAAACTGATTATTTAAAGTTGTGTAAAATCGTGTTCTCCAGCTAATCAATAAAAAGACGCAGCCCACTTATAGTCTCACAGTCAATATTAATCAATAGTTTATGAACAATTTTAAAACTGTTGATTGGAAATGTTGAGCCTACCTATCTGTGTGGTTACGGTGCTGTAGCTACAACTGTATGACCACATTAGGCTTGGGTTACATATGGCTGTGGTTTCAGCTATTATTTTGAATTATTTTAAATTTGAGAAACGAAAATACAACTACAACTAAAATACGAATGGCAATTCCTGCAACAGGCAGGACATTAATGTAAATTTAAACCAAAATGGCCATATAATCATGAGTACTGTGTTTCCATTATGGCAGTTTGTTTCATTTTAAACTGTTTACTTTGCAGAACTAATAACTTTTGTATGAGGAACCCTGAGAAATGTCGTCGTCATCGCACCGATCCACACTTCTGTAAATGCCACGATGTTGCCCGTGAAGTGGCATTTAATTTTCAGGGCATGACACAGGTGACGACATGCCCTCTGTGGAGGAGGGAGGAGCCTCACACATAGACCATGTGTAACGTGAAAGAGAATAGAGCACCTTCCAGTATCTACTGTTAGTACAGAATACAAAATCACATGACACTTTTAAGGATGACAGGCTTTTCAAAACCCTGATGCAATATCATCTCTGCAATGGCAAAGTGGAATTTTTTTCTACGCCGAAGTGACTGTAGTCCTGGGTCAAAGGAATGGGACACACCGCACTACAGGACCTACATATGGGTAGTTAACAGTTTAAAAAGGCTGTCCGTTCCTGCAGAAATGAACATGGGTCCTCTGTATCACATGATCACACATAAAGGTGGCCAGTGATTTGCCTGCTATTGTAATTTAACAATCAGTGTGCCTGCTGTCTTTTCTGTAAAAATTAAAGTAAAACTGTAAGCTTTGTCATTTTAAAAGGACGATGTTAAAAAGCCAAGTTATAGAGATGTCTGTACTGTATAAAACAGACCAGCTTCTTCTCATTTAAGATATTTATTATGCCTGCTTCTTTACCTCACGCTCGTCCTCTGGCCCCCAAGATATCTGCCCCTTGGCCAGTCTGTTGGGGTTATTTCCCAGCTTTCCCATCAATTGGTCTCTCCCCGTGACACGTGGCAAGGGATGCCAAAGAAATTCACCCTTCATATCTCAGTTTTTGTTTTCCAGCCGGCGGCCCTGGCCTTTTCAACATCATTTTTAGTCAACTTTGAACATCCGACATGCAAAATCGTCCTGTCACAAACGATTCACCTTAGTATTCTATGTAAAGGACCCAGTAAACCATTCATCAATTTTTGATAGCCCTTTATTCAATTAAGCCTGTTTGAAAACAAAGACATTTTCTTTACAAAGACAGAGAATGCTGACTGGTAAGATAAGGGGTCTTTACATTTATTCAGTAGATGCTTTTGTGTATGTTTTGAGAAACTGGTGACCGAGGGCCTTGCTGAGAGGCCCAGCAGTGACATCATTCTGCCAACCCTGGGATTTGAGCCAACAACCTTCTGATCACGTACATGGTATCTGAAGCCACTGAGCCATACACCACCCCCTTTACGGCTCACTCTTAAAGGGATGGTTGAGCATTTTCCGGAATACATCATCCATCAATTGCCATCCAGTGCAGCATACACAGTGAGTCTGGAGCCTATCCAAATAGACAGGGGAACCTTGGCTGACAACAATCATGTTGACTTATACCAGGAATAGATTAAGAACAAAAGATATGAATGGCTGAAAAGGCTTCTGATCAAAAGTCTCTGGTCTGAGAATGTGGCCTGAGCAATATATATCTGTGAGAAAATTGTCAGTATTGTGTAGACTATTGGTCATATGATGATACATTTCCTGATAATACCTAGCAAATGTAAGCTCGCTACATATCTGTGAATGGCACATAATTACAGAATAAATAAATCCCAGGTCCATCCATCCATCCATCCATCCATCCATCCGATTGTCCAGTAAAAGGTTGCCGTGTGTGAGCTGAGTCATTATGGCACACTCCAAAGAAATAGTACAGTTCAAGCAGTTACTGCTAATTTTATACATCTGAAATATGCCTGAAAATTTTGCTGAGAACATCATGAAGAGAAATAAGGTCTTTAGGTCATGAGATATGAATGATATTATAAATTCCCTCTATGTTTCTCTATCATCAGCCCCCTTAACTATATGGATTCAGAATAACAGTATAAGTATATATGTACATAAAGATATAAACAACATATCGTAATATTAGAACACATTGTACATACAGTATATTGTAAGTAAGATCATAAAACTGTGATGTCCTGTTTTTCATGTCATTCTGAGATTAGTAAGTATATGATATTTAAAATGCACTGGTGGGCGTCATATACAGTGAAGCAGAGTGTCACATCACATCACATGACCTGGCCACCAGACCTCAACACAGTAGAAATGCTTTTTAAGGAGTTTTACCAGAGAATGAAGGAAGTGGCCCATGAGTGCTCAGCCTTCATGTGGGTCCTCCTTCAGGACAGCTGGAGAAGCATCTCAGGAGGCCTCCTCGTGGAACTGGCGTAGAGGAGACAGTAGGGTCAGAAATTGGGGTTAAGGGCCTTGCGCAAAGGTCCAATGGTGGATGACTTTGTCAACCCTAGGATTTGAACTGACAACCAACTGAGTCCCAACCCACAGAGCTGCACCCCTCCCCCCCCCCCAACAATATATTTTTTTGGTCAGTGCACAATTCCATATATTTTCTTTTATAGTTTTGATGTCTTTATAATTATTATAGAATGTAGAAAATAGTACAAATAAACTTTTGTATGGGTGGGTGTGTCCAAACTTTTGACTGCTGCTGTATGTAAAAACCAACACTCCAAAATGAAAAGATAAAAAAAAACCAGCATGGGATCAATGCAGTGCTGTGATTAATTTTTTATTTTATATTTTAGTTCTCTCACTGTAGCTGTGTTGGTTTATGCTGCTTTATTTCATGATGTTTTATTTTATTTTATTTAATAGTTTAGCTAAGTTCACTTTTTTATATATGTACCCAGGCGCCGATAAGGCAGCTAAGGGGTCCTGAAGAAAAAGGGGCATTTGGTTAAGTGAGTGTTAGACTCGTAGCAGGAGTTGCCTTTGTGTGCTGTCTGTTAATTGTTTGAAAAACAGGTGGGATTATATATTTGTTCCAACTCATACACGCCTGGTGGTCTTTTATTTTTCACTCGAAGTACGTAACAGCAGAGGCTTAAATATGGGACGCCAGGTGGTAGCTGGGAGATGGGGGTCAAACGTGGCCCCGGCCCCAGCGCCAATGAGTCATGTCAGCATGAGGCCATTAACCATGCTCATGGTCTATGACTCCACCACAAACGAACAGCTCTCAGTCTCTCTAAATGGGCCAGGCTCCAGCAAGATGCCTCATCATTCCGCACCAATTCCGGGCTCCAGACCTATCCTGCGGAATAATCTAGCAGCCCCTCCCATCACAGGAATACGGGAACCTGGCACACGTAATGTGCATTTCATCATGGGAATCTTTGTAATGATCATCTGGGTGTGCGAGTAAGAGGAACGGTCTGGGGAGACAGGGGCGATCTGCTCTGAATTACACGCCTACGGGGTCATGCTTATCTAACATCTGTGCGAACGGGAGAAATTTACAGCAGGATGATTATGATGATACCTTTCCAGGCGACTGCGTCTGTACGATCCGGAAGCCACCCGAGAATCGGTCTGTGCGTATGCGGGGGTGATGGCCGAGTCAAGCCGGCGTTGTTAGTCTCTCTTCATGTGCCATTAGACGAACATGCGAGGCGGCCGTGTGTCTCGCGCTCAGGTAACGCGCTAATTAGCTCCGTCGCTGGCGTCCTGTCAGCAGGCACGTCGGAGGAAGAACAGATGGTAACATCAGAGACTTAATAAGGCCACTTGGGTCTGGCTGGGCACAGGAGGGGTTCGGGGTACGGGCAGCGGCTGGGGGACGGCGACGTGAACGTGGAATTCCCAGCAAGAGAGGGCCGTGTTCCAGGGTCTGCGCCCTTGCAGCTGTCACTCCGAGAGACACGCAAGACAGACAGGGAGGGAGGGGCAGGAGAGGGTTTGTGCCATCGCGTCGTCTCCGTGAGCGCGTGGAGATAATCACGATGCCTCGATTCCCGCCACGCTCCATATCCGAGCACTGGGCCGACACTCCCCCTAACAAATCCGGCATAATGAAAACAAGGGAAGAGACACTAATGATTAATTATGTAGCTGAAACACAATGTCCTCCCGTTTCCTCTGTGGCAGTGATAGATTACTGCTGAATCTCGCTGACTGATTGGCTAACGAAATTATGCAAAGCTCTCTTAGCATCCATGAATCACATTTCTGTTCTTATTACTTTTTTATTTATTTTTATTTTTTCCCTCTCCTTGTTTATCTCGGCTTGAACGTCATGGCACCCGCCAGGCGGTAACAGGTACAGGGTGCAAAAGTAAACAGACAGAGGTGTCACCAACTGCGTCTTCCGGCATGTTCCACTCTTGCATCTCCTCAGTTATTTATCATCCTCTCCTTCGGGCTGTGGGGGGGCAGGTGGCAAAAATTCAGTGCCTGAAATATGGTTTCCTTATAACTGTGACGGACCACGCCAGCCTCAGCCAATACACTTCCTCATTAACTGTACAATCCCATTTTTCGTGACTCTCCACCAATCATGAGGGACAGAGAATGAAAGGGATCGACCCCAAGTTCTAGATCTTTGACATGACTCTGAATTTGCAAATTTTAATCAGCTTTCGGACACATACATATTTGCAATATGAAGCAGTTACTGAAACGGTTGACTTTGTTTTTCCGAGGGCATGAACAATCGCCAAAACTAAAACAACTTATTTTTTTCCTGATATTTTGACTGGATCGAAGTAAAGACAATTTATTTTCCAGGACAGGAGGCCGGAAGGAAGCGGAGAGACCATCAGCTGTAGAGCAGCATAGGAATATTTCCAGGGCAAGCTGAGGAAGTGAGTTTATAAACATGATTAGATAAACATGATTACTCTGAATGTGCTGGCTAATCTGGTCGACTTGCTGTCTTCGCACAGAAATGCGTTCTGGCACTGTTGTGGGTGTCAAGCCCTCAGTGAATCACACTCCAGAGTTTCCAGGGACACATCCAGCTGCACTAACTGGAGCAGTCGCGGCTGAAAAAACCCCAACGTCGGTTAGGCGCTTGAAAGTAGGACGCCAGCGATAAGAATACCTGCGTGCCTTTTAATTAAGTCCGATCCCCGGTGAGTTTCCCGCCAGACGTTGGGCGTCCCAGCGGAGAACATTTTTAACGATGCTCCTCGGAGCGCAACCACCCGTCTCCACGACCCCGGTCAGGCCGCCGGGTGTGTGGCATGTGAACGTCCTGCTGAATGTGTGTCTCCGGACTCCGCTGTGACGAAACGTATCCCCATCCAGTGGGACACTGTGCTTCAGGAGACAATCAACCAAAGAAAGACCCTCGGCCACTTTCCTACCCTTGGCTTATGTGAAACTGCCTGTGGGCATCACCTTGGCATTTACCGCAACGCTGGTAAACTCGAACTAAAAAAAGCCGCTTAAGTTTTGTCAAGGGCTGTACATGTATTATTTGTTCCACCATTTTGAAACTTTGCCTAATTCCTTATTTGTGTGTGCCGTCCAAAAGCTTGCTGTGTGAAACCTCATTGCCTCCTGTGCTGGACAACCTCTTTCCACCTGGCACCTGTCTCCCACTGTCCCTGAACCCTTCGATTTGTGTGTTTCCTTGGTGTAAGAGTCTATCCAGCACTTGCCATATGGCAAGGCACAGTTTTACTTGGTTTACTGACACTTATTATTGACTTCAGCCAGGTGTATCTCGGTGAGCACAGCATGAATAAGCTGCATTTGACTTGTTGTGGCGCTCATATGCTTTCTTATACTACGTCTGTACTTTATTCTGCTAAATTAAGTGGTATTACAGCATGAGACTCTCTCTGGGTGGGCTAGTGAGCAGAACTTTGACAGGCCGGGAGAATCTGGTGACCGGAGTGAAGTTTTAACAAAAATAGTGGCAGGGAGGGAATCAAAATAAAATTCAGTCATTTTGACTTCACACCAAAACCGACAGGAAGGAGAAACGGGGAAACAGATTGGAAAATGGGTCTGTGGAAAGCTCGAGATGAATGTCAGAGGCTTGGATGTGAGGAAATACAGATCGAATCATATGTGATAAGCAATGAGATGGAAAGAAAGTGATTTTGTTCTGCTTTGAGATGTAAGTAATAGTTAGCGCAAGCTGCTCTAAGTCTGTTCCGTGCAGCTATAAGACGTAGATGTGTAAATGGACCAAAAGGGGGCAGAGATGAATCCCTGTCAGTATGTGCAATGCTGTGCAATGCTGGCAGACAGGACCTTGGAGCTGCAGGAGTCCATGGAAGCTGACAGATGTGCTGTGAGAGTGTGTCCTGCTCATATGGGCCTCTATTGACTGACAGGCTTACTCTTTGGCTTTAGTGGTGCGCCGAACAGGGTCCCCTGGAGGGACGCAGCTATCTCTGGGGGAGTCGGCCCCCGTCCGAGTATCAGGTAGATGCGTGGAGGGCAGCAGGGACAAAACTTGACACAGGGTGGCTTGCTGGAGCGCAAATACCATGTGACATCTGAAGAAGCACAATGGTGGACACGCCCCCATCACAAACCCCCTGCTGAAAGGTTGCTCCTAGAAAGGGGAAGATTCAGAGTCAAGGTCCAGTGATGCGATTGGCTGCCACTTAGATCCAGTTGTTACAGTGTTACTTCTTGTGGTTCCTTCGTCTGCAACGTGGAAGAGCCCTCCACTGCATGTTTTCTCTTTGGGTTTTGAAGTCCACGGGCCCGATTAATTCACGATTAATTCGCGATTAATTCACCTTTTATCAAGGATATGTCACTGTCTCCCACTCGCCTTAAGGTCATGGTGAGGCGGTTAGCATTAGCATCAGACATCAGGATGGGCCCACATTTTATAAATAAAGAGGGTGAGCAGCACATTCTCTCTCTAATTAGACCGACAGTGTTCACAGCGGGAGGGAGGGGGGATCTTGCGAGAGTGTGGAATGGCGGCCCTGGTTAATTACATTGCTGTCCACTTACATTTTGGTCCTCATTAATCTGCAAACCCGCTGTCCTCTTCTACGCCTGGACAGGAACAAGCATAAATACCGCGCAGGCTGATCCGGCCAGGAGGGGAAGATTATGGCGCCGTCCGTGAGTGAAATGTCTTCTCTTCAAGAACGACTTCGGTTCTTGGTGTGAGCAGGGGCCATGTGAAACTGTGTGGTCCTGTATCCATTTATATTTTATTTATTCGGCAGACACTTTTATATAAAGTGATGTGCACTTTTGAGGAAACAGGGTCAGACCCCGGGGCACCTGAGGTTTAAGGGCTGTTCTCAGGGGCCCAGCGGTGCCACTCTCTGCCAACCCTGGGATTTGATCACGGGCACAGCATCCTAACCCACTGAGCCCATATCCACAACAATTTCTGCTCTAGTTTAATGAGATCAGATATGATCAAACCATTTCGGCAATTTATCTTACGTAGAGCTCATCTTTTGAAGCTATTTAGAAATCTATTCTGCTAAATCAGACATGGCTCTTCCGCTAGGTGATTTTTTTGTCATTGTGCAGGCGGGCGACACAAGTAAATATATATGTGTGGGTACTGCACTCAGTTATCCATAAAAAACTTGAAACATATAGCGCATAAATAAGAGACAGAGTATTATCTCTGCTGTTGTCACCTGATAGACACTGCACGTTTTCCATATGACCCCAAAACATCAACAAAACACAGGAGCTCACCACGGGGAGGATGCATGGTGAGGTAGTCTTATCACCGGAGCCCATTAATCTACTCCCATATCAGACACAATCCATCTTCTCTGCCATCCATTTGACTGAGGGCAAAAATATCAGCGAGATACCCTCACAGATCAATCTGCTCGATGGCCACGGCAGGGTGGCTATTCATCACCAGGGCCCCGTCGCTCCCGCCAGCCCGTCGCCATGCGCCGCAGAGGAGGCAAGAGCTCCGTCTGGCCTGGCCCGGGGAGGGCGGGCCCGGTGGGGGGGGGGTCAGGCTTTGCACTCCGGTGGGCGTCTCGCCTCAGTCCTGACATCTAATTTAAAGGTGTCTGGCAGGTGGGGGGAGACACGGAGTCGACCTGTCACACAGGTCGGGGGACACGGCGGGGCTGCTGGGGGTTCGAGATCTGTCCTTTATCCATCTGATGTTGGCCAAATAATACCTCAGGTGATTGAGAGGCGGAATTGTGATCACCCCCCCCAGGCCGACTGCAACTGGCGTTTTTCATAGTCAGAGCGTACAAGGACAACTTTGGGAACTTTCTGGGGGGAGGGACAGGGTGTGCTAAAGTTTTCTGACAGTTCGGAATTACTTCACACCTCCACCTCCCTGAACAATGCCGCCAGGGGCGGGGTGGTTGTTTCTGGGGCCCCACTTAAAAAGCCACTTTAGGCCCCACCCTCCAGATGTTTCAAAAACTCAATAAATAGTTAGCTAGCAGAGTCAGAAGATGAGCTAGTCAGCTGGCTAATAGAACGTGCTGCTTCAGGATCTCCTACATACGGAACATGTTTGTTTTATATTTAGTGTAGTGACTGTTTGTGGCCAACAGGGGGGTTTGTGGCTCAAACCTTGAGGGCCCCATACAATCGTGTAGTTTTTGTGGTGGCAATCATCTCAACTGCCATAGCTGCATTTTCCCATCTTTCCCATCAGGACCTCATGCGGTGGCAGAAGCTTCCTGCGTGTCTGAGGTGAGATCCCCGTCACATCTCTCTTGTAGATCTTCAAGTGGGCTGGGCTCTATCTGCCCTCTCGATCTCACCCATGCTGGGTTTTCTCACCACATGACGAAGGGAAAAAAGGATAGAGGTCTGTTCAAAGTAATACGTGCGATTTATCTCAGTAGGCAATTAAAGCCAAATGCTTCTAAAAAGAAGAGCAAGATAGGTGTAATCTTTCCTGTCTTGGTGACCTAGAGCCAGGCTTTATTTACATCATTTTTAAAATTGATTAAGAGAAAAATATTTCATGAATATTAATTTTAGGTATATAAGATGAAGTCGTGAAAAATTGCTGAGTTTGTGGAAGTGATTCTACCTTTGGGTTTTGCACAAGACCATCCCATTATTTGCCCTACATATGAGTTTTTAAGATAAAAAATATTGCAGCATTTTTGTTTCAAGTAATTTTTCTCTGCTGATGTCTACTGTTCTGTTCTGTTAAGACTTACTTCCTGTGTATTATCAGCAATTCTGCTATTTTTAGAAGGAAGTCTCGGTGGGTTGGGGGGGGGGGGGCATGGTGTTGGGGGGGGGGGGGGGTAAATGTCACTGTTCTGTTTGCGCCGTTCAGCAGAAGTCCTTGAAACGCGGCGCTGCCAGGTTGATGAATTGGGTCGTGCGGTTCCACGTGGCAGCAGTTGTGCCCCCGCTTCGCTCAGGCCCCGATGGGGCCCCCAGAGATGGGCGCGGTGCCGTCTCTCTCATATATAACTATTACTGTGGCCCTCTGCTCGTACGGCCATCTGTTAACACGCCGTGTTTACACGTTCCTGTGGCACCGGCCCATGCATCTTCCTCACTAGCAAATCCGGCAATTCTGTCTTCAGCCCTAAAACACCATAAAACCCATAAAATTGTGCCCCCCAACACATCAACACATCAACCCATGAGAATTAACACAAAATCTGTACCATTAACAAAGGAACACATACTTGCACCTTCTCTCCAACCTGAGGACTTCCCATTCAAGGATGCTAACCATGTTGAAGGAGAATGAAAAAAATATGAACAACATATAAAAACGCGAAATCTGTGAACTCCAGCATTCTCACACCTTGTCGAACTGAGCATCTGGTCTTTAATGTTACCCTGGATCTACTGTTTTTGTCGTGGCTCGGCCACTCGCCGAATTGAGATTGCGCGATAAACAGTCACGGAAAGTGCTGGAATGTTCTTTAGAGCCTCTTCCTGTCGGTTCTGATCCTTCTGCCAGGGTCACATGAAGATCAGCAGAAACAATCAAGTATTTGCATTTGGACAAGTACAAGCACAGGTACCTTGGAATATGTGTTACCTTTCACATATCCCATCATGCTCTGCTTTTTAAAGACACACACACACATATGAGGTGAGAGTGAAGCTGAATAAGACAAGCAGGTACATAAAATGGATAGATGGACAGATGGATGGATGATAATAAGAACTAACATGAGACATCCTTGAAATTCATCCTTGAAATAACAATGGTAATATTAAGTGCAAGCATACTGCCTATTTATACATTTCTTGTGTTATTTAAGTCCTCTGACAGCCAGGAGCCAGTAGGACTGATGCAGATGTTAGTAGCTGGGAAAGCAGGAAGGTGGTGAGTGACACGAGGAGTGAGAGAGAGAGAAACAGGCTGCAGTTACGATCGATAGGGCAACGGCTGCATGGGGCTCGGTGGGAAACTGCTCCCCACTAAAGAAGAGCTCCACCGCACCCAGCGGTAGTGTTTACCACCACTCCAGAAACACATCTGTGTGGAGCCCCTGAGGTTTGAGGGCCCCCTATAGGCCACAAACAGTCACACCAACAGCAACATGTTCTGCTAACCAGCTATCCAGCTTCCATCTTCTGACTTGCTAGCTGTTTATTTAGTTTTTGAAAATTCCAAGGATGGGGGACTCTGGAGTGACTGCAAACCAAACAGACTCAGTCGCTGCGTTTTATCCAACACCATCCGAAGAGGTAGGAACCGGGACCTGCACCAGGAGAAGCAGTGGGAAGAGGATGATGATTATGATAATGATGATGAGGAGGAGGAGGAGGATAGAAGATGAAGGACGAAGAAGAACGAAAAACGGCTCTGTCGTGACGCTGGGGATGAATGACTCGGTGTCGTGGTGAACTCTTTCACGTTTCACATTGCACGCAAAGGAACAAAGACTGGAAATAAACTGGATAGCGAGGGATCAAAACAGGAGGACTGGAACACGGTAGGGCACATGCAACGAGAAGGTTCAACTCCATTGACCTGACCATCGAAGACAGGACAGACAAGTACTTTTACAAATAGACTAATAAGGGGCAAGAGGCATAAGGAGTGGCCCATCATGACCATGTGAGGGAGGAGACCAGAGGGTCAGGCGGTCGTGGTGGGCAGGATGTGACAGGCATATTTCATGTAATTTCATTTTAAAGATAATTAATTGATATGGAAGACTAAACTGCTGCTCAGAGCAATGAACTCCAGTGACTTCAGTAAAATCTTCATATAAATGGATCAATTGGTTTTAGACAACAGCGGCAGCTAACAGCTGGAAATCTATAACTGACTGGATCTGACGGAGAAAACCAGGGATTCCTATTTAACACCTACTTAGGGCCTCAAAATGTCGTGTCGGCTGGGGGAGCGTGAGTGAGAGAATGTGCAGCAGTCACAGTGCAGTCATTAAAGAGACGTCGCAAGTCAGAGAGCTGAGGTACTTTAATATCTCCGAGTGGCTTGGCGTGGGTCACAGTGAAAGAGAGAGGCAGAAAACAGACGTGATTTAGCGTTTAATTATTTTGATAAATACTCCTTTACGGCGAACCTGAAGCGTGGCGTTTAATAAATGGACTCGTAAGTTTTGCGTAAAAGTTTCTCCTTTCCTGCTAATTTATGCTAAGCTAATCCCCCAAGGGCCTCTCTCTTCTTCTTTAATTTTAGTGATCCTTTTTTTAATCAATTTTCTTTTATCTCACAGAAGTTACTCTAATACCTCTATATCTTACTTCGTTCTCAGCGAGATTGTGAGGGACATTAATTATTCAACAGAAACAGTGCCATAAAATATGTTAATATTGATTATACATTCACAGCACCTAAGAAGATTATATTTTAATATCTTGGTGTGAATGGGATGTATTATGGAGTGACGGCAGAGAAGGGAAACAGATTTGTAACCACCGTGTTTGGGCTGCCAGCTCGCATTTTTAATTCAGGGACGTGAGGAAATCGAATTGTATGGTTTTTCGTGCCAGTGCTAGACGAGTTGGGGTGAATCGGTTCAATCTGTGTGCATGTGCACGCTTGGGGTGAAGGGCCATGGAAGAAAAATCTTTATTTACTTGACAGTGGGTCTTTCTGCGGCGTCTGTGACTTGGCAGAGGAGAACAGTGCCTTTTGATGTGTCCTGCAGTGACCAGGAAATGCTCAGTGGCTGATTGTGTCCACCTGGACCCTGTCTCGTACGGGTCTGGTCTTGTGCCAAGACCCTTATGTCTATGATTTTTTGAGTACGCCACGGCCAGATCCTGCTCTGATGGTCCTGTGTGAGCCTGTCACTGATCTCTAGCCTAACCTTGGTCCCCTAGATCCGTGACATCCTGTAACCCGGATGAAAGGTCACAGCATCATCAGCGATGCACTATTGAGTAGTCAGATAATAATGAGAGTTGCTCCCTTGAAATCACAGTATTGGACTTGGATTTAGATACTAAGGAATATTGACAGTATTACTGAGTATTTTTTGTGGCTCTTACTCTTGCCTTTTTGGGGCCTCAGCAGAGTGGCCAGTATGGCCTGGGTTTCCAGCCTGCACTTACTTATTTAGCTTTGTTTCATTTATACATCATAACATATGCTTGCCCCGCAGTGATCGAACCAAACTCATGAATCTCAAATCCTGGTCCGAGGCCCCTCAGTTCCTAATCCCTAATTTGCCCGCTAAAGCTTTGGATCACATCCTAAACGGATCATACCAGGCAAGAGTATTCCGGATCACTCATTATCCACTAGAACATGAGGACGCGCCTTAATTTATCCGAGTCCTTTCATTCCCCACTGCTCATCCTGGCTTGTCGGACTGTCTGGGAGGTTTTCCTGCCATCCCGGCGAATGGGACCAGCAGTGTAATTATCACAGCTGGACGTCGGCCATGATTGAAAGGCGGCGTCCTTATCGGTGCAAAGTTTACACCCGAAGCTGCCATATTTGGCAACTGCCGATTAATTTAGCCTGATAAAACTGTTAATTAGCCCCCAACAAATTTTTCGCTTCCCCACATCATTTTTCTCTGTCATGGCTACCCCCCTCCATGTTCAACACCTGGACCCCCCCCCCCCCCTACCCCCCCAGCCACAATGCTTTCTGAGATGTCTGATGTGCTGTATGTCTCCTTGTGCCTGACAGCCATGCTCGTGGATTGTTGTCTTTGACTGATGGAGGAAACTGATGAGGTTGCCCCCCCCCCCCCCCACCCTGTGTGCTTCACAGGGCGATCCATCTGGGGAGACATGGGCCACAACCAATAAAAAGGCACGATTTAGCCCCGCCCCCCTCCTTTTAAGAGTCAAGATTCTAGACTTTTCTGTTACACTACACAATGAAAATCCTACGGTGCATGTCCTTCTGGCCACTGGTAAACGGAAATTGAAGGCGAAACACAACAAAATAATGAAGGTGTTTCAATAATAAATAAGACAATGAAAACAGTGCCAGGCAAAGCTGCAAATATTGTAAGTACTGCAAAGGGCTGGGTAGGAGAAAGAGGAGGGAAACTGGCCAGTCCTGTGTGCTGCGGTACAATGCAACAGCCAGAGGAGTGTGTGCAAGGCCCAGGTAGTTGTGCAAAGTCTGCAGAAGAGCGGCTGTCAGGAAAGGAATTTTAAAGAAAATATCTGTCCTCTTACAGTAGATATTTAGCTTTTTTTGCCTTACAATTTTGTCATCAATTTTGCCATCACAGATACTAAAAAAACACTGTGTAATTAAAAGTATATGTTTAGCATTTAACGAGAAAAGGCTGCGTTTGGAAAGGCACATCACACTGAATTAGATGATTGTAACGTTTTTCGTTGTGCCCTTGGGGGATTGTTACTCTGCGAAGGCAATTTAAACGCTGCCATTGTGATCTCAGATTTATTAAGACGTAAGTAGTGAGTTTTCCCTGGAAAGGACTGGTTTGATCTGGCTATTGTATTAAACTGGGACAGTTTTATTTGAGAATGAATGAAACCCTTCCATCAAAGTGGTTTAACCCATAACGGCAGCAGCAAAACATCTCAGCTTTAATTTCCGTTTTCCATTTTGAAGCTTTCAGATCCATTTAGCGTGATTTTTGTATGCTGAGTGTTTATACTCCATAATGTACGGGGGGGGGGGAGGGGGGTGCGGATCATTGGAGTGTTATATCTTCAGAGCTGGTACACATCTGGGCAGCAGTGTCCCTCCAGAGAAGCAGTGTAGAGAGCAGTAGCAGATGACGCACGCAGGGTTGCGATCTTCCGGCCGTTCAGCTGCTCTGAAGCTGACAGGCCATCTGGGGGCGGGGGTCACCAGCACCAAGACAGGAAAAGGACTCAGCTTCATCATTCCTCGATGCTCATTGGGTACGCCGTGATTGGATCAGCCTGCCACCGGATCCTCGGCCTAATGACCCATGGCAACCCTTAACCATGACGAAAGGTCACAGCAGGCATCAGCGATGCACTAGTGAGTAGTGAATGCGTGCTGGGGGCTACTCCCTTAATCATAATGTTAGTGTTTTGGGGAAGTGTGCAGCTCAGCAGATGAGGATGTGGTGCTTGTGATCAGGAGGTCGCTGGCTCAAATCCTGAGGTCAGCAGACTGATTTCACTGAACCAGTTTTCTCAAAGAAAAAAAAACCGCTTTGGATAAAACTGTTTGCTAAATACACTTACAAAAAATAAATGAGTACTATTAAGATTCATTTTGTCTGTAAATGAGTGACATTGAGTATTGTTTTGTTTAGCTGTCATAATGTGAGATACTTGGTAAGAGGTAGGATATACCCAGGACAGAACGCCAGGCTCAGTTATCCTTAAACCCAGCATCCAGTTAAAAGGTCATAACCTATAAGCACTTAGCAGTAATTGCAGTGTGTGGCTCTGTGGGTTAGGATTCTGCACTCAGAAGGTTGTAGGTTCAATTCCCAGAATCAGCAGAGTGAAGTCACTGGTTAGACCCTTAAGTAAGGCCCTTAACCTTAATTGATCCAGGGACAGACTAACCCTACTCTTTCATTTGTAAGTTGCTTTGGATACAAGAATCAGTACGTGTAGCATATTGAGCAAAAATTATGTCTACACATGTGCCATGTCCATAATTACTGGAGTCATCGCAGTTAACTGCTGCAGCTGAGGGGGCGGATGGTTAGCTGTTGAGTCTGACTCCTGAACCATGTCAGCTGTTACTCTTTCACAGCTTTTCATTAAAAATATAATACTGAAGCTCAATACTGAAGGAAGTTAACTCTCAATAGCTCAGGGAAATAAGGAAGAGTGCTGATTGGTTGATTTCACAGGAAAAACAAAAGCTGCAATATATTCTATCGTTCAGATATATACCCAAGGTTTGAAAATGTAATCATAGTAAATAAAACGATAGATCCATCCATCCATCTTCCATCTGCTAATCCATCTGAGGGACAATAAATTGTCAACGAAGCAGAATATATTTACGAAAGGCTTAATATGTTGTATTCAATCAAAAATAACAACATAGAATAGCTTTATGTTAGTTGATTCTGACCGGAATAGTGCATGCAGTTAGCTTAAAATCCTTTCAAGTGAGGGATTCAGCTGAATTAACTGTTAAACATTTTAGCCGTTGCGTAGAATGGAAGCGAGCGTGCCGATTAATTTATATTGTCTACTTTGAACGCAGATTTTCTGTGTTCCATTGCATTTTCTGTCAGAGAGCTACAATTTATCATGACTAATTAAGTACAGCCTATAGATCACACTTTATAGCTCACTTCGCTAAAAACGGAGTTAAAAGCCTGACATTTGTTTTTTGAATCGATTTCACAATATACACCCAGCACTATTATTTATATTAAAGAACAGATGACATCGTATAATCTGGCGTTAATTTATTACTTCGCGAATTATTTGCGGTGTGCCATCTACCTTGAATAAACTTCTCATTTATTTGTCGATCGATTTATTTATTTTCCAAAAGCACGTGGCCGCTTGTGCAAATGGAGTTTATTATTATTTTTTTTAATTCCCTCTGCCGGATTGTGCTTAATGAGATTAAAATGTGGTGAGGGTGGGGGGTCCTACGCATATATTAGTCCTTGAATGAAATTATCCGTAAGCCGGGCTAAAGTCACGACCGAATCCCTCTAATACGGATTGTTGCGGAGCGTCTGCGGGGCTCCGCGACGCCGCCGGACGGGGGTGCGGATTGCAGAGGCTGGTCGCCCCGGTACTTTATCATAATAAGCGCTGTCGTGGCGGACGGGAGGCTGTTGTAATGAATAATCATAGCCCGCCAAATACAAGCCGGAGGAACACAATAAACAGGTGTGCTTCCTGAATTATGCATGAGGGGGAAAATGCCAACGTCTTTTGCTGTAAGTGATGGACATGGGGTGGGTGTGCCGTCGGGTGTAAGAATGGGGGCAGTGCAGACAGATAGTGGCGTAGTAGCTCAGCAGACGGCAGTGTTACCAGGAGGTTGTGGGTTCCCAATCCCTGATGAAGAACTCCATCATCATTCCTGTGGCCCTTGCTGGTACATTGAACAGGAACCAGAACTTTTTAGCACAGGAATTTGGGAAATGTGAAACAGGAAGTTGTGTGTGTGCCCTACCAGCTGAGCTTCCTGTTGTTAAGGCAGCCATGAAGTGAAAACCAAAAGCCAGGAAGCACTAACTAATGACAATGACATTCATTATTAAAGTCGTTTTTATGAAAAGATTTACCCATGTTGGATTTTCACATTTTTCTCCACTTATAAACTGGAAACAGAAATGATTTCAGATAAATCACACCTTGCTAAAGAACTGTGAGCTTGTGTCCCAGTCCACACGATCCACGTCTGAAGCATCACGCTCCGTGTCTCCCTGCCAGGTCACCCAGAGCAGCTTGTGCGCGGAGGACGAGCGTCTGAGGTCGTATAAACACTAAAAGCCGCTCCAGGCCTGATTTGAAAGCGTGCCGCTTGTTTACAGTTCTGGTAGTCTCCGCTTGCAGAGTGTGCGTCCCTGGGCGGGGAGGCCAAGTGAGCATGAGGCATTACTGTCACAGTGTCTTTAATTAAAGGGACGTTTTTGTATTTTTTTTTTTGTCCCCAGAGTCCTTTATATCCTTCGCTGCAGGAGATGTGCGGCTGTGGGGTGGGGTGGGGGGGGGGGGGGGGGGGTTGCTGTGAAGGGTGAGCGCAGGAGCCGTAGCTTTATACGCTGGCAGGAATACGGTCCCACGGCGGAGAGCGGGTCACGTGACCCAGAGACATGATGAATGAGCAGCAGCTCGGCCCCCGAGCACAGGGGAGCCGGGATCTGTCTCCAGAGGTGGCCACACGCCCTGGCCGTCCGTTAGCGACTTCAAAGGGACGGTGTTCGCCCCCCCCCCCCCCTCGCACATTCACACGTCGTCTTCTCAAATCTTCTGATAGCCGGCCTACTTTGGAGATGGGGCGTCCCGATGGCACGCGCGTTGTGGGGGCCTGAGGCGTGAGCAAGACCAGCTTCTGGGAGGGAAGCCAGCTTACATATCCCACTGTTTGGGTCTTTCACTGTTGATGTCCTTCTGCCAGGGGATGTTGTTTCTGGTGCCCCCTTCAGATGTTTCAGAGACTAAATAAATAGCTAGTACTTCACCATCTCCCAAATAAAGAATGTGATTATGTAATATTTGGTGTAGTGACTGTTCGCGGCCTGTAGGGGGCCCCCATACAAATATGTCGTTTGAGTGGTGGGAAGCACCACCACTGCTCATTGGTTGGCTGACATGCTTGTTTGGTTGGCAGCACCATCTCCTCACCCCACCGGGGTCTCTGGGCTTATATCCCCCCTCCCCCAACTCGATTTGTGTGACGCTTGCATGTTGTGCTGGCTCCCTCCCCCCCAGGTATTCCGGTTTCCTCCTGGAGTTCAAAGATGTTGTTTAAACAAAGTCTATATACAGGGTATCTATATTATGTGCCTTTTGATGGCCTAAAATCCCATTGAGGGCGTCCTCCTCTTCCTCATGCCCTGTGCCCTCTGAGATAGATGGATGGATTGATTCTTCCTGTAGCTCAACAAGTAGAGCACTGGGCAAACAGCACAAAGGTCATAGGCGCAGAAGTTGTAACCCCTATCTTTGCTGTAAGTCTCTTTGGACAAAACCACAGATAAACTAATTAAACTGAGGATGGATTGATATCTTCATTAGTTTCACTAATAACACAAGGTACACTTACTCCCCATCCTGTTTATGGCAATTATGTCTAAATACACACCCTAGGAAAAGGAGGTCAAAGACGACACTAATAGAAAAGGCAAAAGGTCGAAAGGATGCTTGTAAGAATGAGGAGCGGAAAAGCTGCTGCAGATTCATTTTCCGTAAGAACTTTATTAATGTCTCTGAACCCGCGGGTCCTGACAGAAATCATACGTATGGTGAGCGTGCCACAGAAATGAATTACTGCTCAGCTTATCAGCCCAGAAAGTCCCTCAGAATAACGGTGGCCAGCTGAACGTCTGCAGGAAACTAGAAAACTCTTATTTTTCTCTCAGGTACTGCGATGTTTCATGATTGGGTTTTTATATGCAGGAATGAAGAACCACCCCCCCCCAGTGCCTTGTGCCTGCCTGGAAGGTTAAAACCTTCCTTTACTGAGTATTTTGAGGATGAAAAATACAAAAGGTTCTTTCAAATATGATTTCCAGTATTAAATTAGTGTTATTGTCGTCCGGTAGGTCTTCCTGTTCTCTTCTGCTAATCACGCTGAACATGCCTTCATGCAATAAAGTATATTCCTGCTCCCCTTTGTCTAGTTCTTGAAGGAGGAACAAAGTTATTTTGGGTACATGTTGGACTGCCATGGCTTTTGGGAGTAATTAATTCCAGCAATTAAAACTGTCATTTCAGAATGTTAATATACCCCCAAAATCTTACTGTGTAAATAAGCTAGTTGGTGGTTTCCTTCCTTCATATCGTGCTTCATATTTCATTTTGAAAAATAATTTATATGTTTTCTTGTAATTTCAATATATCCGGTGCGTGGGGGCGATGGGGACGAGGGCGCGGATCAGTAAGGATTCAGCTGCTGTGCCTGTGATCAGAAGGTCACTGGTTCAAATCCCAGAATCCGACCCTTGAGGAAGGTCCTTAACCCCTAATTGCTCCAGGGATAGACTGACCCTTTGGATGAAGACATCTATTATATAAATAAGATGTGAATGCATGACATAAAGGACCTCCACATCTTCTCTTATATGTCTCCTTATTGATTCCATCGTTGATTGATGCTTCACCATGTACCAAATGAGAAGCTTGGTTGGAAATGGCCTCTTCCTGCCACACTTAACCCCGCACCCTTTACTGGGTGTATTCTGACATGGCTTGGCCTCGCATGTAAAAGAAGTAATACTTCCAATGGGATTGATTGAAAAACCCCCCAGGGACCAATTGACACTTGTACGTATCTTTCTGAATAGGCCGTGTGGCCCCCGTCAATGTGCCTCTAATCGCTCCCCCAGGAAACACAGCTCACTGATTTACACGCCAGCAAGTTCATAACGTTGCTTGGGTTGTGGCTCGGTGGCAGATCAGGAGATGGGTTCATTTTCCCACCCTGGATCAACCACTAACCTCGGTGCTGAAAATGGATTCTCACTTTATATGTTGGGGGTGGGGGGGTGGGCAAAGGTGATGAACATTGACCTCAAATCAAGGGGGGAACAGATATCTCGCTCACAGCGGGGACAATCTGGAATGTTCCTATTACAACACACTGTATCTTCCGATGGACAACAAAATCTGGCCTGTCAGAGTGAAATTGATTTATTAAAGTAAACGATGAGTCCCGCAATAACACAGTGGTCAGGTATGTAATGCCACAGGACACCACACTGAGACCATCTCTCATCTCCTTGTATATGCTGCCTCTTAGCAAGAATGGATTCAATTACAGCTGCCATTACCGGTTTATGCGTCTGTCAAACCAAGAAAAATATCACGAGAATCAAAATTGAAAGCCCATGTCAAGGACAATAGGGTTTTGATGACAAAGAAACTTGCCACTTTTTGAGCAGAGACAGAAAAGTTTCTGGGTCCTCATTCGAGCAGACGTAAATTCTAGGATTTTAGACACTGTGACAGTACTTATACTCCTATATGATACTTTGATGTGACAGTTGACTTCCATTAGAAGATAATAGAATCCTTTATTTACCTCCGGATTGGCAATGTGAACGATCTGCTGCTGCAGCTTTGATTTGAGCATAGTGGGTATAGTTTCATCTGCAGCTCCATCCATGTAATCTCCCCATGTTCACCAGCATCTCCATGGCTTTTCCTTCAGGAACTTTGATGACCTTCCATCAGCCAGAAGTCATGCTCCGACTTTAAGTTGCCTGAATCAAGGTCATCGTGTGTCTGATCTCTGTTGACCTTCCTAGTTGAATAAAGGCGCGAAAAGAATATATTGTCAAAAAGAGCCAGCCCTGATATTCTTTACTTCTATCATTGCTGTCCTATTTGGCTATTTAAAGCAACCCTCAACCAGTGCAGAATGTACCGGCGAAAATCAAAATATGCTGACATGTCAAATATGCTCTCGACTCCATATATTAGCTAGTTTTCCAATATAAAAAGAAACTAAATTATTTTCTAAAGATGTTTGTTCCCCTTAGAGGCCATTTTATGCTGAATTCAAGGCCACATTTTTATCCAGAGATACAATCCGATGTTGTGCACTACTCCAGCCATCAGACCTAGACAGATCTACAGAAACTGTATCTGCTTACCAAGGTTTGCCATTTTCTGCCAGTCTTCTACCGGGAGATCTGAGCAAAAGAAGTTTGTTTGTACTTCTAACGAGTCTTATTGAGTCTTATGTGATCCCTGTCCATTCAGTGAGTCTGTAAAGAATTAGGTCCAAGACCCAAATGCAGAGCAAGCAGGTTTAATGATTCATGACCCAGAATGTAAGCCAGGAATCGGGGTCAAAGCTCCACACCGATTCGGAGCGATACCTATGCTGAGTTCCAGCCACCTTCAGAGAAAAGGGGTAAGGAAACCGGTGAGAGTGTAGAAACCAGCAGAAGTCAATCAGAAGCGGACTGAGTCCGAAATTCAGCAGTGAGCAAGCTGAAGACCAGCAGAAGATTCCAATCAGAGAAGGTCCTGCTTTGGGTTAATAGACAGATGTGTTGTAGTTGTGCTCAGTATTCGAAGGGGTGGAAAGTGGGTGGTTGGGTGTGGCTGCCGGTGTTGATTGGAGGATGGTGTGACAGGGTTGAGTTTTAACTTAGTCTTGTTGGGGTGTGGGGGGGGGGGGGTGATCACTTCAACCTTTACGTAGGATAGGATTTTGTGTCTCAGTCCATTTCTTGTAGCTGGATTGATCGTTTCCATATTTCAACCAATATTTAAATGCGTTTTGCATTTAGATTCCTTTATCCATGCAGCAATTTTGTCCCTGGAGCCATTTGGGAATTAAGGGCCTTGCATAAGGGCCCGAGGGTGACATCATTCTGTTGACCCAGGGATGTGAACCGGTGACCTTCTGATCAAAAGAACAGCATCCTAACCCACTGAGCCAATTATTGGTATCGATCACCATTATGAGTTGCATAGATATGTTATAATATAAACTATGCCCATTCATTCCCAAAAAAGACTTATTGTTAAACTTCCCATTGAGTGAGAAGATGGAGCAAAAAGTAGAACATTCAAAAACGCTAAAATATTATTTTTGTTTCATGTCAGCTAGCTGCAAGATTGCTAATATAGCCTTGTGTGGAAAAGGGGTTACTTTATGGTGAAAATGAAGGAAACGTATCTCAGGACGGCTTTGTGATTTTTAAGGGGCATGGTGATCCATCATCCTACCACTGTGCTCAAGGTTTCCGGGGCGAGTCCCGGGGAACTGCGGCGTGGTTCCGTTGAGACGCGAGTACCAGTCCGATTAAAACCTCTGAGATGAAGGAAGACGCGGATTATCTGTTGATTTGTATGTAAATGTGCCTGTCGTTTAGCCGTCACCTGCATTCGGAGTGACTCGCGAAACACATCAAAACACAGATATGAATTATGCAGGAACGCAGACGGGAGAATATAAATCTAGTGCATAACTACGGAAAATGCCCTAACTCAGCAGATCGGCAGAACGTGGACCTGGAGGGGCGCAGAGGAAAACCATCATTTCTGGGAAGTTTTTGAGAAATTTATGTTTGATCGTCTTCCTTTACGAGACTAGTCCGTCTTACCTGAATTGTGCCATAAATATAAAGCACCGTCTTAAAGGGGAAGTGAGGCAGGCGTTGCCAGCAGAGTGGAATTACTTTGTCTTGGAATTTCCTTCCATTATGTAATGTGCTGGGTGCCTGGGTATGACTATATTGTCCTTTCACACTCTGTTCTGTAATTAAGGAATTGTGTGACACTAATGAATAAATAGAAGGTTCTTTTTGTCACATTTATGGGAGCAGAACAGGAATTCTGGAAGTCAGAGACAAGCTGTTTATACATGTTCTGAATGTAGAGCGTGCTTTTCGGAGTGTGACGGGGAGGAGAGCGCTTCTGTCCTCAGGTTCTGGGGCTTCTGTGCCCGATCAGTCAGCAGGGAGCGCTAATTTGGGATTACCCTCTGACTGAGAGTTTCCTGTAGGTCAGACATCTGTTTTAAGTGATGATGAAGCTCATCCGTGATTGATCACCGTGCCTGTCAGATTGTTCTTTACCTAACGGTGAGGCCAGTGCCAGATTAATGCCCCACCTTGGGAGAACTGGAACGGTTAGTTATATCTGCAGCTCCTGAGTGTCCGTGCTGGTGTCAGCCTAGGGCCCCTGCATGTGGCTCCCATGAAATATCTCTGCCCCACATTTTTACACTGTCCCTTGTAGATGTTCACCCGTTGAGATCAGAGAGAGCTTCCCTGCTCTTTACCCTTAGTCTATTAGTGCCTGTCCTTCCCATAATCCACCGGGACATGATAACTGTGTCAGGATCCATCCCTGCAGTGTCTGTTTCCCTGTTTGTCCAGCTGGTGTCACTAGCCATCCCATTTTGTGCTTCCGTAGTTTTACATGGTTCACAGTGTGTTCCCCTGCTCCCCTGTGGGCTGAGAACTGTGGTCCCCACTGTCATAGACTGGAGACATTTTGAGCTTTGTCACCTTGGTTAATTGTTCTCGTATTTCAGTTTAGGTCTTTGTTTTTATGTCTTTGGTTCTAGTTTACCCTCTGTCACCGATTGTGTTCATAACTTTTATGGACAGAATTTCTAGGCACAGCCAGGGCGTTGAGGGTGTCTGGTTCAGTGACCTCAGGATTAGGTCTCTGCTTTTTGCTGTGGTTCTGTTGGCCTCATCAGACCGTGACCTTCGGCTCACATTGGAGCAGTTCGCAGCCGAGTGTGAAGCGGCTGGGATGAAAATCAACACCTCCAAATCCGAGACTGTGGTCCTCAGTCAGAAAATGGTGGAGTTTTCTCTCTGGGTCGGGGAGGGGGTCCTTCCCCAAGTGGAGGAGTTTAAGTATCTCGGGGTCTTGTTCACGAGTGAGGGAAGGATGGAGCGGGAGATCTACAGGCGGATCGGTACGGCGTCAGCAGTGATGCGGGCGCTGCATCGGTCTGTCATGGTGAAGAAGGAGCTGAGCCAAAAGGCAAAGCTCTCGATTTACCAGTCGATCTACGTTCCCACCCTCACCTATGGTCACGACCTGTGGGTAGTGACCGAAAGAACGAGGTCGAGAATACAAGCAGATAGATGGATGATTCTAGTTTACCCAACCTGCATCTATTTTAGTTATTTTGTTTTGTTTACCTATGTTCCCAGTATCTTCTAGTACTTGAATCTGTAGTGTTGTTAATTACCCTCACCTGTGTCATGTTTCTCTGGTTGTCATTGTTTGGTTAACTGGTTATGGCCCGCAGCTGTCCCTTGTCTATCCCTTGCCTCATGTGTATTTAAGTGCCTGCCTCTGTTCCTTACTTGATCATTGTGTTTGTTCCTGTGTTGATCCTTGCTTTGTTTCATGTTTTCTCCGTGCCATGTTCAGACCCTTCGTAGTTCTTTTTGTTTCTTGTTTATTTATTTTTTGTTCAGTTTTGATAAAGTGCCTTGTTTTTGTAATCCGCTATGTGGATCATCCATCACTTTGCCATGCATGTCGCTTTGCATAAAGACATCTGAAATTTTTTGTAATACTTGTTATAGACCGTACCACGTCACCTGGACAGAACCATGTGACCTGGGGATCGGAGGAAGAAACAAAAGACTTCACTATGTGGCACAATTTGGGTGTCAGGACACTGGGAAGCTTACAGGTGGGTGTGGGGTCCAGCATTGTTGCTGGATCTTCTTGAGACCGAGAGACAAAACAAACCTCCATTTTATATCAACTTTAAAACCACACAGGTGACTGAGTGGACTCATGACATGACGTCATCCTCCTGTGCAACATCCAGCCCCCCCCCCGTCCCCCAGCTCAGAATACACATATGCGTTTAGATTTCATATAAGAGGATCCATGGTAGTGGCAGGAGGGCATGGGTGAGGGGAAAATCAATGTGAGACGCTTTTTATGGGGAATGAAGGTGCCGGAACAGGGACACCAATTAAACAGAGAAATCTGAAAGAAGCTTGAGCCGGCATTATCTGCAGCGCGGCAGAGGTAAGCGATCGATAGGAGCATTCGCTTATTTTGCTTTGTTCCCGATCCCCTGCATCTGCTGAACCGACGTAGAGCGATGCGGGTCAAGCTGCTCTGTTAATACCGAATACGTTAAAGCTCAGTGACCTTTTTCCCCCACCGCACCGCACTGAGAAATCGATGTGAAGCCAGGTAACGCATCCCATGGCACGAATAGCTCTCCATGACACTCTCACATACACACGCCTTGAGCGGAGCCACGTGATTGAGATTATACACACGCTACACTGCACATCGTTGTATTCCAAAATGTAGCCCTCCAAAAACCGGACCAAGGCTAATCAGAATCAGAACTGGAATCTGAATTAGAGTTACAATCAGAATCCTTTTATTTCTGCCAAGCACAAAGAGTGCAGGGAAATTTGTTTTGGCACGGGTGGTGGCTTGAAGTGTACGATTAAACATACAATCAAGGCAAACAAGACAAAAACAACAATAAATAGAAGAGGAATAAAACATAGATGGAAATATGAACAAAATGTGCCAAGTATAAATAAACATGTAAATATATAAATAAAGCAAAGTCAGCTGTATACAAGGAACAAAGAGCTTTGGGATGTGTGCTAATAAGCTTAAGAAGTCAATATGAGAATTAAATCTGTACAGTGAGTCACTGCATTATTAGGAGACACTGTAAAGTTGCAGATTATCCTCTGCTTTGCCTCCCTGCATCTTCACAGATGCCAACAGCAGCATGTCAGGCATTTTTACACCACGCTTTTCTCTGTGAGATCAGCAAAGTGATCGCATGTCCTTCTTTCCACAAGACCGGGTTCTTCTCCCAAGATGGAGGGAAAAATGACCTCAAAACAAGGAGCAGAAAAGGGGGAGGACATAATTCTCCTGTCTAATATTATTGCGTGTCATGCTGTCGGGAAAGAAAGTCTCGAGTTTTCCCCTTTAATACCCTCTTATGTTACAAACACTGTATCAATATTTTAGGGCTGAGCATAAATATTTAAAGGCGCTGGGATAGATTTTTCTGAGCCGGGCTGCATGGAAGGATGTTGGTGGGGAGATAATCTCATTGTTGTCGCAAATCCCCCCCCCTGGAATTAGTTTACTACACTGTCAGAGCCGCCCCCGGCTGTGCCTGAACAATCTACAGCTGGCTCCAAAAGGCGGTGGACCAGGCATTTCCTGGATGCACATGTGGTGTTCTTCACCAGAAGGAGCAGCAGTGCTTCACTAGAAGGAGCAGCAGTGCTTCACCAGAAGGAGGATTTTACCAAGTGTCTGGATGACCAGACCATCCACTTCACCCACTGATCCACCTCCTGTTTCCCGGGGGGTGGGGGGGGGGGGGGGGCGAAGCCAGCCTTCCAATCCCCACCCCCGTCACCCACCTCAAACTGTCATGACAACCACCAGCAGCGATGGACCCTCTCCAGTGTTGAAAAACGAACTCACGCAAATCAGCGGCTGAGATTCCATTCAGCAGAAAGCTGCACACGGCTGTAAGGTAACGACCCGGACGATGTCTGTGTGAAGCGGCATCCTCATGGAGTCACAGCGTGGTAAATAGAGCGCCGAGCGCTGCAGCTGTCTCTGCGAGCGATGCACTCCTTAATTAGCTCATTTGAAGTAATTGCTAGATATTTGAGCCAGCACACCATGGTTATGTACTACTCATCTGTAGAACATCTCAAAGAAGCAGCACGACTCGACACTCCAGGCAAATGAATTATGTTCCCAGCGCACATAATTCAGTATCACTGCTTTATTTATGACCGTTTCTGGAATAGGATGCTGACACAGAAGAGCGACCTTCTGGACTCGATCCAGGTCATTCAGGCTGTGACTTATCAACCATGCATCTGTGGAAAGGCCAGCTGGTTTAGAAAAGGAACTTAAGGTAGCCTTAAGTGGGTAGGTGGAAATTCTGCTGGTTACCACCAGCACTTAAAAAAGAAGAAAAAAAAAATCTTCACCTTTCTCAGGTTGCAATGAATATGTAAAAGTCACAGCACGTCAGACCACATCGCTGTAACGGAAGAAGATTGCTTTTCCAGTGCAAATATAACCATCCGTCTATAGCGACGTTTTTGGGAGACATTTGTCTTTTGGAGTAAACTGGGACATATCAGGCAAAGAAAATAAGCGAAAACGAATATCAGTCACTCAGGTAGATGTGGAGGGACAGGATTGTAGCTAAATGATCGTGAATCGAGTGTCTCTCCACGCTGGTTTATTAATAGCCAGGCTGACATCCGTGGAGTTCAGCCAGAGACAGAATAAAACCAAAAATATCTTGTCTAGGGAGAAAATATGTGCAGAATTACACTGCGGCCTCGTGTCAGGAATCTCTCGCAGAGTAGCCGTGGGCATCGGAGCTGTATATACTGTGCTCACCTTTGGGCTCAAAGCTTTTAATTAGCTTTAAAGATTAAAACATAAATGAAAAATCTAGCAAGCCAGCGATCCCAGATGGCTCGGATTGAGTCTCTGTTTTCTCCTCCGGCGGCTCCTCTTTGAATCCCGAGGGGTGAGTTGCTTAAGCAATAACCATTAGGTGTGCAGGTTCCGTGATGGTGCAAAGAGCCGGAAAATCGGGAGAGGGAGGAGTGCGAGATGCGGAGTAGGAGAGGAGGTTCAGGCCTCCGGGCCAGAGGGAAAAAAAACAGTAGCGCAGAAGGAGGTGTCTGTTGTTAGTCCCATTACTGGGGGACGTTGGGGCTTTTAAGGTGATTCGAAGCCCCGGAACAGAAGCAAAATGACTTCATACTTTGGCTTCCCACCAACCCTGACGTGATTCCTCACTGCATCCAGCTGCGCACTGCTAATACAACGATAATTATTAGCTATGACTTACACGCTTGTGACTTTGCCAGTTTTCCAGCGCCTGAAGGTTGCCAGTTCTAATCCCTGGGGGAAAAGTGTGGTCGGAGTGGCCCTCAGCAAGGTTCTGAACCCTGAGCCGATGCACTGAAACATCCAGCTGTAGAAGCTGCTGGTAGGAGACGGAAACCGTCGGCTCAGCGGCTAAACGTACGCGTGTGTTTGTTGCTTTTCTCTCCCGGCCCTTGTTGGGAGCCTTATTCCACTCTCCGTTACTCTCTCTCTCATTTCCAGAGAACCGCTCTCGGTGTAGGATCCAGCGTTTTCACCAAAGTGTCACGGATCACGGACACTGACGCTGACAGGTGTGTGCCTTCCAAAAATAACATCTCGACGAGGGTGACACAGCTGAATGCCGGCGACGGCTTTAAGGTTACCCAGCAGAACAGAACCTGTGGAATCCTGTACCTGCCAAGTGGAAAAATGAGGCAGGAAGTATTCACCTGGCACCTTCCTGTGACTCTGTATTATATATATATTTATATATTTCAATATATTCAGCCTGTTAATATGGATGGATGGAGCATAAACCAGACAGAGAGCTAAATAGATCCTGGGAGAGCAGGGAGGGTCTGCCCCATATCTCGTTTCATGAGGGGCTGCGATCAGGTCTGAGGAAACATCTTGCATCTCATCACCTCCAGTCATCGGATTCTGGTCGATCGTTCTGTCTATCAGTAGCGCTGTGTTTTAGGATGCATCCTGACACATCCAGGGGTGTGACTCAGTGGGTTAAGCCCAGAAGGTTGCTGGTTCTTCGAATCCCGTCCTCGGCAGAATAGCCGCGTCTCTAGTCATGTTGCGTTTGTGACGATAAGCCAGGCCATTAACTATTCCCCCACCACCACCCCCCTCCCAAAATAGATAAATACATGATGCCCTAGGAGCACTGGATGGGTGGGTGACCCCAAGCTTCACTCTCACCTCTAAATGCATGTTTGTGTGTTAACAAGCAGAGCATGATGGGATATGTGAAAACTAACACATTCCAATGTACCTGTACTTATACTTGTGCAAATGGCAAATAAAGCTCTGTTTAATTTTCTTTTGGAGCGGGGGAGGTGTTAGTGCAGCTCATGTGTGTGACGTACTTGTGTCACATTTAGATTTCCTGCCCCCCCCCCCAGTCCCATATCCCCCTATGTGATGTGATGCTCGACACACAAACGCAGGTATGAGGCAGGGAGCCCTGCTCCCACCAGCCGGAAAAGCTGCACACGCCCCCCCCCCGGGACCCTCAGACACTGCCACCTGCTTCCTGAGCCACTCCCTGCCGTCTGGGCACTAAATGCTTCTGCTGATGAAGCTGCGTCTTTCCCAGAAGACACACTGGGCATCATCAACGAAGCCGAAAGCGGAACAGATAAGCCAGTTACGGCCATTAAAGCATCGTTTTCATGTAACTCTCGTAACGTAATACTTAATCACATTTTAATACAAGAGAACGTCTTTATCTATTTATAGTGATGCCTGATTTGATAGGTAGTGATTAAATATGCTTTATCTGCTTCAGCCACTGGTTGTGTGTCTGTCCACGTGTGAATGTCATTCTGTTCAGAGGTGTTTCTAGTTATTGAAAAAACCAGGGGCTAATCAATCAAGTCTAGTTTATTTGGGGTTTGATTTTTTTTCTTTGAAGGCAGACTGGCAATCGGGGCTAAAATACTCGGGGTTACAGCCTCGATTGATCGGACCGAACGACGCCCATGATTCTGTCTAAAATTAAGCATTTTCACATACAAGTATCACAAAGGCTATAAGAAGTAGGATTTGAAGTAGCTAATGGTGATTACAAACGACAGAACAGAGCGGGACTGAAGATCTTTATCGCAAGTTATATTCTGAAACTGTAGAGCATTTCATATGCTACTTTTTTGAGTGTCGAAGCAAATATTTGGGTTTATGCGAAGGTTGTTAACAACCCCAGTAGATGCTGCAAACTGAGAGTGTGAACACTGTAAATGAGTAAATAAGCATTTGTGGTGGATCCCACAGAGCCACTGAGTCTAGACTTACGTGAAAAGTTTATCTACAGTTAAAGTTTATCCTGTCCTCCACACTTTGATATCCACAGGTGCCAAGCCTTGAAACGTTCACTGTGACAGGGGCCCTTGGTGCATGAATAGTGAATTATGTCAACAGTCAAGTCCTGGTGCACAGCTCATGGTGCTGTGTGATGTCTCAGAACCGGGCCAGGCAAAGAGCAGCGGGTCCGATTCCAGGCCTTGTGGGAGTCCACGCATAAGAAGCCTCATTTAATTAGCAAGACTAATATCTGTTAATTATTGCCTAAACCCTAGGAGAGCCCCTTAACTGCAGACATATTCCTTGTTCCCCTCAGTGAATCTGGTTATCTGTCATTGCTTGGTAAAGTACTACAGAACAAAAAGCCAGAATTAATATAAAATTACAACTGTATGTTATAATTACTGACTGTGTCAGCAGAGTGAGAATTCTACAAATGGGACTGGATCACTTCATAAATGCTGTATTTAGGAGGGAGATGTTCTCCTGGGCCTTCATTAAGTAACACTCAAAGTAAATTTTAAATGGGGCGTATACAGTTCTGAAGGCTGATTGGCCCACAGAGTACCACCTCCCGGATCATTCAGCGATTCAAAACATATCATTGGCTAATGATAAGGTTGGCCCCTTTGTATAAATTATAGTCCTCCTTATGCCCCCCCCCCCTCTACTTTAAAAATCATACAGTCACCTCTGTGGGATGGACAAAATGCAATTCCACGTTTGGTAACAGATTTGTACTGGTGAATGTTCATTTTCGTCTATGTGATGGACAGACATCCCACCCAAAGTGTCCCCCGCCCAAAGTGTCCCCCACCCAAAGTGTCCCCCGCCCAAAGTGTCCCCCACCCAAAGTGTCCCCCGGCCAAAGTGTCCCCGCCCAAAGTGTCCCCACCCAAAGTGTCCCCGGCCAAAGTGTCCCCGCTCAAAGTGTCCCCACCCAAAGTGTCCCCGCCCAAAGTGTCCCCCACCCAAAGTGTCCCCCGCTCAAAGTGTCCCCACCCAAAGTGTCCCCGCCCAAAGTGTCCCCCGCCCAAAGTGTCCCCACCCAAAGTGTCCCCTGAGCTTCCAGGGACACACTGTGATGCTGTACTGGATCCAGTGGAAGATGGATGAATGTTCTCTGTTGCTGTAAGGTGAATTCACACCTTTTCTTTTGCCACTGGTTGTACTCCCGGACAATCGTGCTTGCCCTTAGGCACTGATAAAATTAACTTCAGCTGAGTTTAACCTGGTTGGCATGAACGGTACAGAAATGTCAAGTGTTCGCTTACAACACATTAAACCACTGAACTGCATCAAGAAACTGTTACTGACCTCCGTCCTAGTTACTGTACACCACACAGCGCAGTCAGTTACCTTTGAAATGTGTGCTTTCTTTTAAATCTGTTTCACATCTCCCATTACTTCTATTAGGGATTTTTTTTTATTCCATTACATTGCATTCATCTGCAAGTAATCCATGCATTTGTCCAGCTGCCTTAAATACAAGTTACATTGTGATTCTCTTCATGAAATATTACGATTTTCTAGTGCATGAGGTAGGGCGTTTTTGAGGTTGTCAGTTATAGTTTATATTTTCAAATATATTGTGCTTTGTGTCTGTTCATTTTGCACCACCTCAATTCCCAAGCTTGTTGGCAAGCCCCCCCCAGATGTTTCAAAAACTAAATAAATAACTAGTGAGCCATAAGATGGCAGCTAACTAGCTGGTTAGCAGAACATGCTGCTCCAGCATCTCCTAAGGATCTTTGGGGGCTCCATGCAGATTCACGGTCTGATTCGTGATAAACGTCGCCTTCGCGTACAGTACGCGGGGAGGCTTCCTATTCCACCACGCGCGATGAAATTCCCAGCGAGAAAACCTTGGGAGCAGGACACGCCTTAACCTTTATAAAGCCGATTCCATCCAGTAAATAAACACACACATGGCTGGGGATTTAATGAAGGGGGGTGCGCTAGCAAACAGTACGGGGGCTTTACTGACAGGGAATGGGACATGGATGAGGCCCCTTTCCTGTCCCCCCCATGCCCCAAATCCATCTTTTACACTCCGGCCCACCGCCGTCATGCCCCCCACCGTGTCGGCCTGCTAATGACAGAGAACAGGAAAAGTGGGGATGCGGAGAACGCCATCAACGGCCTGGGCGACGAGCCAGAATGTCCTTGAGAACGTCTGTCACTCATTTTCGCCACATATTGACGACAGACGTTAACATCTGTTTCTGTTGACCAATCAGGAGAGGGCAGCCTCTGGGCATGGTCACATGACATGCCTTTCAGCGAGGGACAGCTGCTGATTGAGTCCCACTGTATTTATTCCATCCATTTATGCTCTGTAGTTCTTATTGTTTACATACACATTGCACTGTATATAGATACAGCTACATAAACTCCTGTGCCCAGCCCCCCCGTCACTTGCCGTCTGTATGTCGCACCGTGCTTCTGGAAGATTCTTACTTCATGCTGCTCTGTACCTGCATACAGTTTTTGACTTGACTGGATGAAGCCCACCATGAGTGCAGACGCCGTCCCTTGTAATTCTGCAGTCCTGTCTGGGGTCATTTCTTGACAAGGCGGGTGAAGGCGATCTCAGCCTCAGCCCCTGAATCAGGACACATTGCTGGCCCAGCTGACACCGGCACTCAGTGGGTTTTCTCTTCACGCAGCAGCAACATTAACTCTTACTCAGATCCTGATCATCCAAAGCCCCACCTACTCAGAAACCCAACAATTTCACAATTGGCACTTTTAACACTCTGCTTCCCTGCTGTGGAACAGTCGCTGCTCGATGATGTCACTTCCTGCCCTATCCTTCCTCTCCACCTTTCTGCCCAGCTAGTCCTTGAGTGTTTCTCGATATGCTCTGTGTTTCTCACCCACCCATTTTACATCATCTTCCTTTGCTGAAGACCGGTTCCAATACTAAGAACAGAAGTACAGAGGATGGTTTAAATCCCTGGATGTTGCTCTTGCCCCAAATGTCAAGGATACATTGGTTGCTTCCTAGTCAAACAAGACCAGTCCTATGACTCATTGTGCCCCAAGTTCGTTCAAGATCCGCAAGTCAGTGAGTCGGCTCTTGCCAAGACCACAAGTACAATCTTTGAGTTCTTGGTATCGAGAAACACCCGTTGGGTCATGCTGGCTGGTGACACCGCATGACTGAACCCTGAGTCTAGCTTTCCATTTGGAAATCCTTGCCTCCTGTCGAATGTTGGCCCTGTGACCGTGGCGCTAATGAGCTCCTTCCCGTCTCCTCTATAATGTCCCTCTGCATCCGCCGCTTAGCTGATCAGTGACAGGTGTAGGCAACAAACAGGAGGCGTTGACTGGACACCTGGACAGATGCACTGCCAGATGCCAGATGCTGGAATAAGCTTCATGCCAAGCCCTCCATATCTTTAAATCATAGTTAGCGTGTCCCCAAGGGGAGGGGGAAACAGCCAGAAGTTTATTTATCCTCCCTTATTCTTCTAACAGAAGTTTCACTCACTAGTTTTCTCTCTCTAGCCTCTGGGTTTCAGAATTTATTCACCATATATGCTAGCTGGCCAGCTGAGTTATTTGTTTACTATATTCTCGGTTGGCTCAGAGAGTAGCCTCTTTCCTCACAGCTCCGGAAAAGGGGAGTTGAATCCCCACCCCCTCTCTGTGTGTGTGGAGTTTGCATGTTCTCCCCATGTTCAGCGGGTTTTCTTCAGGTTCCTGCCGCAATCCAGAGACACACCATCTCAAAACTGCCCACAGACATGGGCGTAAATTACAGGGGGGTGTAACCCCACCCAATAATCAAAACCAGCTAATACAACCCCCCTGGACCCCATTAAACAGGTGGAGACCTCAAGTCCCTCTGCCCAGTGCTCAACCCAAAGTAATGCCCTTGCCGGCAGAGTATGATAGTGTGTGTGAGTGTGTATGGTCTGCGAAGGGCTGGAACCACATTCAGGGTAAACTTCGGGGCCCGGGATCAACCCTGAGCAGGATTATAGATCAGAAGATGGATGGATCGATGTTCTCAGTGGTTCTCAATGCTACACACCACATAAGCCCATCACACACATTATCAGAGTGCTGAGTGTGATCCTCTTATATTCTGTTCAAATATAGCTCATCTCCACCCACTAAAAATGCCATTGCATTATTTTGTCATTTACAATTTAATAAGACAATCTAGCAAAAACATGTACACAGCTGCATTCAACAACAGTATTTAGATTTGGTGTCTGGGCCATATTCACGTTGACAAGTCAATAAAATAATGATTAGCTCTACATAGTTGTGGCAAATTGCGTGCTTAGGGAGTTGAATAACAGTGATGAACAGACAAAAATAGGTTCAACATTCTCCATTTCCCAGAATTTAGCATCACACCGAAGACCTAATACCGACTGAATGAGGTCTTAAATTGAAATGAGATTTGAATCTTCATCCTCTGCACTCATGCACGGTGCCGATTAGTTACGCGGGAAAGCAGCCCGTAACGAAGTGATTAACAGCGCCTGCTTGGCTGCGGGCGCGTCTGTAAGCGGAGAGATTTCCAACCGACACATCCTCGGCTGCTCCTCATGCGTGTCGCGCGGAACGTGGAGATACTCATCTGGTAGCGCGGAGCGGAGGAGCTCGGCGGCCGGGGGACGGTCCTCGGAGAAAAGGAAGTGGAGACCGCATTAAGTTACGGCGGAGTATTTACTGATTTACCACAATTAATAACTAAATGACGCGAGAAAACAACGAGGCTCCCAACAACATTAACAACAACAACAACAACAACAACAATAATAGTAAGGGGGCGGCATGGTGGTGCACTGATTAGCACTGTTGCCTCACACCTCTGGGACCTCGGTTCGAGTCTTCGCCTGGGTCACATGTGTTTGGAGTTTGCATGTTCTCCCCGTGTCGTCATGGGGTTTCCTCTGGGTACTCCAGTTTCCCCCCACAGTCCAAAGACATGCTGAGGCTAATTGGCATTGCTAAATTGCCCTTAGGTGTGCATGTATGAGTGAATGGTGTGTGAGTGTGCCCTGCAATGGGCTGGCCCCCCATCCAGGGTTGTTCCCTGCCTCATGCCCATTGCTTCCAGGATAGGCTCCAGACCCCCTGCAACCCAGTAGGATAAGCAGGTTGGACAATGGATGGATGGATAATAATAATAAAGTTAGCGGACACTAATAGAAGCAGTTCATGCTAATGCCTTTATTGCATAGTCTTCCTTGTTTTTGTCCATGCAAGGGGGAAAAAAGAAGTTTGCAATATATCGGTAAGTAAGTACACTATCACTCTATAAGCCCAAATACTTGTGTGTGTTGTAGCTCTGTAAAGTATAGCAAAAGAGTAATCAAAAACAAAAAAATGGGGGTGAATGGGGGTGGGTCGCTGTTTGCTTGATCAATGGCTTGAGCGGGTAGGGGAATAAACTTTGTGTGAAGCCATGGGCCTGCTGCCGCAGGGGGGCGCCCCGGAGATGGGCACAGCTCATTTTAAGGGATCTCCATGGCGATTAGTGACTCCATTTTCTGGGTGAGAAGCGGTGGGAATAGAGCATGTTGAGAACACTGCTCCATGTTTTCTGTACCGTGTGCCATTTGTTCTTCTGACAGAGAGGATGGGCGGTACCACTTGGCTCGGACTGAACCTGGCCCACGAGCCTGGCCTGCCCACCCCAGAAGGATCATTCCGGAAGACGCTGCCAGGGAGATGCTGGTGAAGATGTTTTGGCAGCTTGTGCTGGGTGTCAGGGCGGCACTGAGGGGGATTTATTAACAGCAAGATGGATCGGTGATTAAAGTTCCAAGAAGGGCCGACCAGCGGCCAAAGATGCCCCCCCTGCATCTGAAGGCAGTGATCTCCCCGTCGAGGCGCAGAGAGACCCCTCCAGTCCAGAATGTTCTTCAAGCTCCTCCAGCTAATTCGATTTTGCCCGTGATGCGAGTGGGAAATCAGCCTTCCCCACGCAAAGCGGGCTGGGAGGGGGAGCGTCAGACCCCATCCTGGGACCCGCCTTCAGCAGACAATCTGATCGCGTCTTTTTGGGAGCCAAGAGGAAACCTCATGCAAAAAATTCAGCCTGAAAAATACCCAGTCGGCCTTCGTTTTAAGGTCCCCGAGCCTGCGTTCCGTATCCTGCTTACCCTTATCCACTCAGCAGTCTCTCTTATCCCGAGGCAAAGGCGCAGAAAGCAGCCGGATCGGTATCCGTGACGTGGTTCTTCAGCCCATATGCCGGCGCGCCAAATTAGCGCTTCGGCGGGGAACTGCTGTTGCTGAAAACTGGCTTCTGTTTCCCCCGGAGAGGAGGGATTTTATGCCTGTTTTTTTTTTTGTTGTTGTTAATGTTCATGTAATAATAAACTGCCTTTATAAAGAAAAACAAGCAAGATTATTGCAAGATTTACAATTACTGAAGTAGGAGAAAGGGTGATGTAGCTATATGGGAAATATTAGCTATTTAATCGACTACTTCTGATGTAATTCAGCAATGTGCCCAGAGCGGTAGCAACCCTTGCACCACATTTAAGGATTATATATACAGGAGCTAAACCTGACTTAAAAGGATTCCCATCTGGGGGGATCTTCTAGAACTTTCCATCCCACAAGCATTCGTGCATTTGGAGCCGGACCTCTGTGAAGCTGGAATGGTCGAGTCTGTGGGTGTAAGAAAGCAATAAGGACACAGGAAGCTTTGTGGCTGAAAGCTACCACCAGCTTCTGGGCAAAAACAATTAGACCCCGTCTCCCTCTGCTTTATAATGAGCAGGTTTTTGTAAGAGTGACAGATCTCTCATGGTTAATAAATAAAGAATTAGCAAATGCTTTTATCCACATTACCATATAATTGGAAGCAGGGTCAACTGTGAAATCACATGCCCTCTCTGGGATTTGATCCAACAGCCTTCTGACCACTAATACAGTATCCAAACCCTGGGAGCCACAACACAGGCTTGGCTGCCTGGAAATGTGACACTGGCATCAGTGACCCATGTCTGAAGGGTATCTGAGTTCATTCTCTTGGAGGAGTTCCTGTACCCCATATAGTGCCAAATACCTGAGTAGACTGGAGATCCAGTCCCATGTTTCAAATTTCACATTTAGGAGCACTTCCAGGGCTGGTAGAAGACAAGGACCCCATTAGTGGTATGATTTCTCAGGTGGGGATTCAAACCCATGGCCTTCTGTACACAGGAACAGAACACTAATTCCCCCATCCATCGTTATTTAATTGCAGGGCATGCAGCTCTGGGAGCAGTCAGACTGAAGCTGTAAATCCCCAGGGTGTAATCATGCCGTCGTCAGGGGACGGCCGCCGTAACCACGGCAGCAGATGCTCCCGCCTGGCGACCGATACTCCACAGAGCGAGTACCTGCTCAGCACCCAGTGTGATGTCCCAGGAGCCTTTGCCGTTCAATGTGGGTCAAACTTAACTCTTAGCGAATGCCCTGAGAGTAAATGTAGCCCAGGGGGAGTTTGTGCACTGCGTTTCAAGGCAATAAGTTATTTTTTCGCCTCCACAGAAGTACACACTGCTTCTGTGGTTTTGTATACACATACATTTTGTACCAGTGATCGCTGTGTGTGTTTATGCTGCACCCATGAAATATAACTTCACCAGCTTGAAGAAGACTAACAAATGTAGCATAAAATGAACACTGAGCTACATTTTGCTCTAAATTATAGACTAAAGGATTTGTTAAGGTTTAAATTTTTCTTTTATAAAAAAAGTTTTTTTTTCCTCATAAATTAATCATTTATTTTTCTCCAAAGTTTTGCTTATTGTTAAGTTGAAGTCTCTAACAATAAGCTATGCGTTTCTGACGTACAAAACGTTTGTACGTTTATATTAATGAGGCCACCTGCAATTCATTTTTATTTCCACGATGTCACATCACTTTGACAAGAGAAGGACGTCTCCAGCAGGGGGTGCTGATAGAGACTTTGGGCCCCATGAAAACATGTCATATTTGTCCCCCAACCCAATCCAATTATGTTCATACTACATAAAACATGCACTTGCTTTATGCTTTGTAAAAATATAGCAACAGGCTGTGGATGGATGGATGGATGGATGGATAGATAGATAGATAGATAGATAGATAGATAGATAGATAGGTAAAAAGGACATTGAGACAATAACATGTACACATTTTAGGCATTACAAATAGACCAAATCTCATTAACTACAGCCAAACACACGTGGTAACTCTGAACCAGCATTTTAGACAATATAACCATATACCATATTTAGGAATATAACCAGACATTCAATCAATATAGCTTACATGAAAGGAGATTGGAGAGAATAAATAACATAAAGACTTTATATCTTTTAATTATTGTAGAGTTATGCACCACTTGATGCTTGAATGTTTGAAAGAATAATTGCCTCCAGACACTCAATACAGGTTTTGCATTTATTTGTAGCAAGAGATTAGCACTGCCTGGAGTACAGGCTAGGAAGGAGCTCCCCGCGTGTCATTTGAAGGTCCTCTGTGATCTCCTGATCTCTTTACATGGATCTTTGCAGGATAGCCAATCCTATAGGGCAATAAATTAGTTGCCCAAATTTTCTCCACTTGAATAATTTGGTTCTGACTATGGTTCAGTGGAATCCTGCTTATGTATCTGCATCAATAGTAATTTTCCTGCTGCCTTGAGAAGCTCCCTCTTGCTGAGGCATAATGCACGTCAAGTACCTGTGAGCTGACAGATTTATGCAGATGGAAAGGGTTAGGATTAATGTGGGCAGGACAAGTTCATATTCAAAGGCTCTGAATCACTCCAACAGCTGTCTGTTTAATTCTTTATTTGGCTTTAGTTAACAAAGAGTAGCAAAGATGACAAAAAAAGTCTCTCTGTGAAAAATTGTGAAGGGCTGGTTTTTATGAAGGTCATCCACACTGGCATTTATATTGACCTAGATTTTGTGCATCTTGAAGATGTGAATTGAAAAACTGCTAATGGAAACACTAAAATTTCTGAAAAACAACAAACCTTCAAACAGTGCAAAAAACATTCCCTTGAACTGTTTTTTTTTCTGGTTAGGTGAAAAAGAAGTAGTTCAGAAAACTGCAATGGAAACAGAATTTGTGAATCAGTAGATACATAGGACATGATAATTAGTAATTACTCAATAACTAGTAACTTTAACTTGTTTTCCAGCATTGACACATAGGCGACGACATTTGTCAACCTAAAAAGCTAAAAGCTCTTGATTCCAGCAGAACTAAAATGTCTGTCATTGTCATGGAACACTTTCTTTGGAATGCCCTCACAAACATATTCATTAGCGTTGAAATGACCTGCTGACTTGTGGGTGATGGTGGGAGTCATTTCGAAGCCTTTTGGGTTATAGCCAACCACCGGAAAATAGGTCTTACTGCTGTGGTCGCAGAAGTCAGCAACGACCTCATACCACGGGCCTGCTTGTAGAGGCATCGGGATGTGAGATGTCTGTTTTGAGGTGGCTTGTTCATTTGTCAGAATGTGCACTGAGAGGCTCGTTATTTCAGCACCCAAACTCGGACCCCACACAGGCAGCCTGGCCCCCATCAAGGTCATTTTAAAGCTTGGTGTCCTTCATCTATGTGGTAGAGTAATTCTTCTTTGAGTAAGGAAGGATAATGATTCTGCCCTTGTGAAAATTCAATCTGTCGGCTTCTGACAGTGATGTTTGTGCTGTGTGGAGACCGTGGAGGTTTGGGGGAATGTATTTTGGCCTTCCTTCTTTGACGTACCAAAACACCCTTTTGATAGTTACATTACTGCTTGTAGCCTTTCTGATGAGGCCAGGTTGGGACCGTGACATGACTATGGGTGAAATCACAGTATTGATCGAGGCTTGTATGTTGCCTACAATGTTGTGTCTGGTGCCGTTTCTTATTGGATTCCGAAACAAGGTGTCAGCCACCATAAGCTGTTTGCCCTGGACGTGTACAGCTCTGGGGTTAGAACACATGATACGCATGAGTAGCCCCTGGGATCTTGCTGGTGCTTTGTCAAGGTCATAGGAGTCGATGAGTGGAACCAGGGGCTTGTGGTCTGGCTGTGGATGAAACTCTTTTTCAACAGCTCAGTGATTGGTTGGAATTTTGAGGACAGTCTAGGCAAGACCCTGCCCAGGCAATTCATCGTACCCAACATCTGCCTCAGCTCTGTGGCACTTGATGGGCTTGGTGTATCTCTGCTGGCTATTGGTTCAGCTGTGTCTGGCTTGATCAAGTCATTAGAGATGATGTCACTGCCGCTGATCCTCACCCAAATGGCATTTCTCTCTTGCAGCTTGAGCCCAAACTCCTGCCTCTAGGTTCTTATCACAATCAGCCTGGTGTCGCCCATATACTTGAATATTGTCCATGATGGTGACCATGTCTTTCTGCTGTTGCAGTTAGCGACTCTTCTCCCTTTGGATACTATCAGATGCTGAAGTTATCTCACTGGTGGAGATGATGAAGGTGGCAAGGTTCACATGATTGGGGTCTAGAGTATCTGCCAAAACCCTTGGGATGTACCCAAGGAATTCAGCTGAGGGGCGATTGCTGTCTTTGGAACAAAGTCTTCAAGGGTGGGGAGCATGAATCTTTCACGCTTGACCCGTCTTCCTAAGACCGTTCAAATCTACACAGATCTGAACCATTTTTTGATGACTGGCACCATCAAGTTGCATGACTCAGTGGCCTCTGTCACATCACGGATGATACTTATACGCTGCACATCCTTTTTGCACTTTCGACATTAGTGGAAATGGTGCTCTACGAGGTGTGCAAGGGTCGAATGACTTACTTTAGCATCTGGCCTAAGCTCAATCATTCTGGCTCATAATTGAATAGACCTCCACAAACATCGTTTGTGATCTCGTGTGGCGTGGGCAGCAGGTCCATTTGTCATGGATTACTGCACATCTGCGAAAAAAGATCCAAATTTTGTACCTTTTAATTCTCCGTTCCACCGATTCCATGAATATTCCAGTGCAGTTCACTGCAGCCTTTAAGGACAGCCCCTTTTTTGACCAGGGTCCGGCATCATGTTAGGGTCTTTATGCACAGGGGCATTCTCGTCATGTTGACATTGCCGTTGAAGTGATATTCCACTTTTGGTCTAAGTCAGTCCCATCTACACTTATTACAAAAAGAGAAAGACCATTTGGTAACACTTTACTTGAGGGACATGAATAATGTAGTAGTACACACTCAATGCATTAATTAACCAGTAACTAAGTGCTAGTTATACTGATCTCATGTGTATTCATCATTAATCAATCATGACAGTTCATGTATTTCATGCAGAAACTATTAGTTCATGATTTGTTCTTTATACCTAAGTAACTAAGTTTTTTGTGCCCATTCAAAGTAAAGTGTTACCAGTAGTTTTAATATGTTTTGGTTCTCCCCTCTTCTACAGAATACCCCAGTCTGTTACACTCCCAGTACAGTTTGCTCTGAGTTGGGGAATCTTACTGCCGGATATTTTGTTTGAACTTTCACTTTTCCCCAATTTGCCATGTTCTTTGTCCATGTGACTTCAGTTTCCTTCTTGTGGATCTCACTTCTTCCCGTTGCCGAATTTTGTTTCTTCATTAGTTTTAACTGGCGCACAATTTGCAGCACTTTGCTGAGTGTTAGCTCTAATGCCATCTGCGACTAGAACTTCCATATCTACTATGGTAATAACTACCTGCTTGTGAATCTGTTCCTTCTCTGTTGTGCCAGTCTCACCGCTACACAGGCAGTTTGTTCGAGCTACGAACAAACACCCCCGTGGTCTCTCCCACTCTCTGGGAGCGCCGGTTAAGAGACGTACGCTCATTGATTATGTTTCTCCACGGCACAAAATGCTCGTTAAACTTTTCCGCTGTCGTTTCGTGGCTGTTAGCTTGGGAGGCATCGAAAATAGACTCAGCATCCTTTCCCAAGGCTTGCAGTAGTGAATTAACTTGTACCTCTGCTCGTTCCTTATTAGGTTTCAGCGACAGACAAAAGCAGGTGAATCCACATCAGCCTATGGCTGAGAGAAATTGAACAGCTCAAGAGGGTTACACTCAGACATATTCACTTGATATCCTATGCTAGTGGCGAAGAATGACCTGATTGTGAATTACCACAATCAGTTACAGGTTAACCTTTATTATATCCTGTACTGTGACTCTGAAACTCTTCATCTAACAGGTTAAACACAGTTGCACACAGTGGCAGATTAACGAGTTCAAGGTCCCCTGATCATGCACTTTTCTAGGCCCCTCTTCTGCCCAAACTTCCAAAAACAATAAAATAATTGTCACGTTCAGCTCCGAACGCTCCTCGTGTGTGCCACGCCCCCTCATTACCTCCTGTCGGACTCCTGATTGTCGCCACCTGTTCCCTATTTCGTTTGCCTTGTCTTGTATTTAGTCCTAGTCTCAGTCAGTCTTTCCCAGATTAGTCATTATAGTGTCATGTACTGTTGGTGTAGTGTCCGTAGATGTCCGTGCTTCCCCCAATAAACCCCGTTTACTCGTCTATCTGCCTGCTCTCGCCTGCTTCCACGGCTCGCTTGCCCCGCAACGTGACAATAATTCACTATAGAACTATTAAATATTAGTAACTGTAAAATAATTTCTACAAAGTCAAAGAGAGTATGGCGCTGTATCAACTGAAAGCAATTACATCAGGGGAACAACGAACGGCAATGTCACACTTTCAAAACGATCATATGCACCAGCCAGAAAGAGTGAAACAGAGACCTCACTGAATAAATGCATCTCAATTGCGGTAACCTTAAAACATTGCATTTAATCCAGTGCATGCAAACTGCATCAACAATGTGTGCTCAAGACGCATTTACTGTACCACAGCTAGTACGGACCAACTTTACAGAGAGGGGCAAATTCCAAAAGAATATAAAAGAAGTTCTTACTATTGGAATGTTTTTCTCCGTGCTTCCCTTGCAGAAAACTTATTGATCATACTCGTAAAATCCATTTTAAGTGGGAAACCGACTATGCATACACATACCAGAAAATACACAACGGTAGACCTGTAAAAAGGATGTCAAAAAAGACATTTTGAATTAGTATCCCTATTCAGTTTTAACCAATCACCAACTTGCAAATAAGTGACCAATAAAGGATAACTTTAAATAATAATAATTTAAAAACCAGATCACTCTGGGCCTCTAGGCAAGCCTGTTCATTAATCTGGCCCTGCTCACACACACCCTGTTCCCACCACCCCCGTTAGGCCCTCTCATCTTTTAGTAGTCGAGTCGCAAGCTTGAAATATATTCATATCATCTCAGCCTAAATCGGGACTGATTGTTTACCAAAGTATTTAAATGCTCATTTCCTTTTCATTTGGTTAGAGTGAATATCTGTGTACAGGTATCAACTGGAACATCGAGTGCAGCTAACCTCAATGTTTGTGTTTTTACTTTTGTCCTTTTAGACAAAAATATTCCATGTCACGTAAATAACAGTAGCAAGTTAATTAAAGTCATGGCCATGATTTCATTGCTGGACTTTTCAAATTCTGTGCGTATTGGATTGATTGTACCATATAATGCAAATTTTTTTACACATGTATTCAAATAATTAACAGCCAAAAAACATAGTCAATATATAGAGATGGGCGATCCACGTTTTTTCAGATCCGATCCGATTTCGATACACAACTGCCGATACCGATACAGATTCCGATACAAGAGCTCTTTTTACTTTGTTATACTTTACATATTATTTTTTTTAAGCTAGTAAATACGGATGGAAAAAATGTATGACAAAAAATATTTAATTAGGCTACTACAAACATACATAACGTACTGTTCCACCTCATTTGTTTTAAGCGTTTTTGAGGCATTTGCAGTTCAATATGAATATCTTCAAAGCAAATATACACAAGTGGCGAATGCTTAAAATTTTAACAGTATTTCTCCCATTGGCATCAGCGCAGTTACACTTTTGTTGCGATGGCAGCCCCTCTTGTATCTCAAGCAACGAGTTCGCAAAACAGTCCAATTAAGTTAGCGACTCCCAAATCATCCATTGCTTTGTTTTGTCTCGCAGTTGCGTGCGCTTTGTTAAATGGGATTTTCCATTAAACGCTATTCCCACCTCAAAACCTTATTTTACATAGATTGCAAAACGCTGTGCTTCCGATTTCTGTTAAAAGCCTAAAATACTCCCAGATCGTAATCGTCTTATCTTACGCTCCTCGTACTGCGAAGGGTATGCGCATGACCTCACAGCAGGCGGAAGTCACTGTACTCACACCCACTGAGTAGCAAAAAAGACTTAGGGACAGTGATAGCGTTCGATTTGAATTCCGCAAAAACACACATGTAAAATGGGAAAGAGCTGTCGTGCGATTGATTGCCAAAAACTAAATAAGTAAGTATAGGACGTGGATCGGTCACGCATGGCCGATTCCCGATCCGTCAAATAGGTTTGGATCGGCGCCGATACCGATCCGAATATCGGTATCGGTGCATCTCTATCAATATATAAATGATGTGATTTATAATTATATCAGAATGGCATCACAGCCATGTGCTCCAGGATGCCAGTCCGTCACAGGGCACAAGGCTGGGGTACGCCTTAGACGGGATGCCAGTCCGTCACAGGGCACGAGGCTGGGGTACGCCTTAGACGGGATGCCAGTCCGTCACAGGGCACGAGGCTGGGGTACGCCTTAGACGGGATGCCAGTCCGTCACAGGGCACGAGGCTGGGGTACGCCTTAGACGGGATGCCAGTCCGTCACAGGGCACGAGGCTGGGGTACGCCTTAGACGGGATGCCAGTCCGTCACAGGGCACGAGGCTGGGGTACGCCTTAGACGGGATGCCAGTCCGTCACAGGGCACGAGGCTGGGGTACGCCTTAGACGGGATGCCAGTCCGGCACCCACACTCACAAACTTTAGAAATAACAATTCATCTCCCAAAGCACAACCTATCATATATGTATTTACATGAAAACTTGCTTTTTAGGTGAACCATTATGTGAAAATAGAGACGTTAATCCATTGAATTGTGCAATATTATATTTCCATTCTTTTTCGTAACATCAAGGTAGCAGTATAAATTATGAATTATAATCAATGGTCTTTGTTTTGGAAAAAAAATACTTTGTGACCTTTGAATATTTGATTATGGAATGAAATTACTGTATGGGAGAAGTGGCGTTGTTTACCACCACACAAACCAGGCATTTGTATGGGCCCTCCAAGGTTTGGGGCCCCCTGTTGACCACAAACAGTCACTACACTGAATATTAAATGCAATCTTTATTTAGGAGATGTTGAAGCAGCATGTGACATGTGGCGTCCCACCACCCCGGAAAGCACGGCTGCGGTAAGTAAACTGCCGTGTCTGACTGATCGGAGTGGTTCAAAAAATCCCGTCTTGCCCAAATCCCTTAATTAACTGATTCAAGCCACACGCAGAATCTCAGGCCATGAATTCAGAGATGATGCAGAGCCAAGGCCCGTCAATAAAAAAAGATTTATATTCAATAAAAACTATGAAATAGTGGACACTTATCATAATATTATATGAAAGCACTTAACAAAATGCACATTTAAATGACAACATGGTCGATGAGTCATATCCATCAGAATTCACTATATGCACATCCTGGGTCAATGTTACATTTTTTTTTGCCTCTTTGTTTGATATATTTGATAAAAATATATTTCTATATATGTCCCCTCCACCCGCTTCCGGAATGTTCTTGCATCTTTGCCGTATCTTTCATGTCCTTGGCTGTTTAGAAATGCATGGAATGCGATAATGAAATTAACCTCGCATTGTTGAGAAGATAAAAGAGAAACGTGCGTAGAGAGATGGACGGACAGATATCGGACGGGAGGGCTGTAACGTTGCAACCCGTCTCTCCTGCTCTGCGATTCTGAAAGGTGCAGTGAGCTAAAGCACTTTGATGATTTTTTCAGTAGATCCTGCCTGACACCAAAGCTATAATATGACTAGGTAATATAGTTCCATTTTATATAAGTCACATTCCGCGCCCAGCTTCCCCTCAGCTGAGAGTAAAGAATCCAGCAGCATTTCAGGTCTGTAATAGCACCGGCGTCCAAAATGAGTCACATGGACCTCTCACTATAAAATTCTAATTATCTGCTGCGCTTGGCAGCATTGATATGCCGGGCAGGTGGAGCACAGCTACCCGCACAGCTACCCGCACAGCTACCCGCACAGCTTCCTCTGCCGTCGTCAGCTTGTATCTGCGGTGTTCTGAAACATTCCGGCAATGACGGCACCTCAGAGCCCTAATAGAAGCACCAGAGATCAATGGAGTTATGGGCTGGTACCGGCCCTCCCCCCGCCAAAATAGCTCCCGAAGTCCCCCCCCCCCACCTCCTGGTTCTCCATGTCACAGCATGACCTGCCCTGAGGCAGCACTCGTCACGCACCAACCTCACCGCTCTTTGTCTGGCTCTGTAGGCATGAAGCCATTGACTCTTGCTTTGAAATCCATTGATTTTTCTTTTTTGCTGCAGGTGGGTTTTAATAAATAACCCCAGTCAGTTCAAATCCCCTCACACAGAACCCAGGGCATGTACAGTGGCCAGTGTTTATCGCCACTTCCAACCGCGCATTCGCCCCCTGTTGGCCACAAACAGTCATTACATATCAATTAAACCAGTTCCTTATTTAGGAGATGTTGAAGCAGCATGCTCTGCTAACCAGCTAACTAGCTATGATATATAGCTATAGGGAAGGGGGTTACTTTTTTGGGGGGGGGGGCTAGAAACATCAAACCTGCACCTGGTCACATGCTCACAAGGTAAGTTATCGAGCAGGCATGTGTTAGACTGTGCCGGATCTCTAAAACAGCATCAGCCCTTGACATCATATGTCCCTTCGGAGGATATTTTGTTGTAGGCTAACATCTGTATGGTCACTGTCGGCTGGTTTGTTCTTCAGAAAGACTAACGTTCCCCTCATTAATTTGGCCCCGAATGCTGACTCATCACAAGCATTAATTGGCTCTTCTGAGTTTCCCAAACGCCGTTTTTATAAATCCCTGTTCATCTCAACAGCTGACAGCCCGATTAATCTAGGTTTCCTGGAAGTTTTCAGTAAATACCCAGGTCATTTCATAATTAAAAGTCTGTGTGCTATACTGGCCTTTTGTGACCTGAGTGCTATCGGTGAGAAACGCTGCTTTCAGCTCATTTCTAGATCGTTCTGCTTCATGCAAATCACCCTTAACTGATATGAGCCGACGGGAGTACCTGTAATAGCATATCAGCCGTCTGTCGCTGACCAATTCGCTGATTCTCGGATGATGTCATAATGACATTAGAACAATGCTCCAATGACCTTTGTATTCACTGATGAGGTCATAATGGTGTTAGAGCAGCAGTCCCGTGGCCTTTGCATTCTCGGATGAGGTCATAATGGCGTTAGGACGGCACTCTTGTGACCTTTGCATGCTGACAGTCTTGCTGACCCTGCCTGATCCCTTTTTCCTAGATGTCTGCGATGCACATGTGCGACAGAGATGTGATTTGGGTAGGAATCCGGGAAAAGGTCAACCGTCTCTCTGCTGACCGCTCATGGCTTTATCAGTAAACAGGAGGTGAGAAACGTATCCAATGTCCCTACTTTCCTCACCATGAAAGGTTCCTCAGACTATGAGGAGAAAGAAATCTCAGGCCCATCCAATATCTGAGTGATATGTCACTATGAAGCACTGCTTTATTTGCCATTTGTACAAATACAGTGGAATGTGCTTTTTTCATATATCCCATCATGCTCTCCTTTTTAAGGCAGACTCACATATACAGAAGTCAGAAGAAGCTTATATAGAAGCTTGGGGCCTGACGGGGGGTGGGCGCCTGAAGGACTAGCGACCTTCCAATCACAGGCACAGCCATATAGCACCTCTATATAGATTAACAGAAGCATGTTAACGACTGTGTATGCAAGAAAGAGCTGTACATTCTGGCTCTGTTGTTCCCTATTTTCGAACCCTCTCTGTGGCCTGTCTAGTTTTCCCTCATTATCATACTTGTGTACATGCACATGTCTCGTTACCGTCCGGCTACATGCCACAGTAATAACTGTTCCATCGTTTTCCCGACTCGTGTTTTGCATTCTGTACGCCCTTTTGCGACTGCATGCCTTTCTTACTAATCATGCCGAGCCAGATTCATGCTGTTTAATCCTACCTCTCTTCCTGAGGTCATTTACTCACAGAGAATTTCACTCTCCTACGTGGAGCAATCAGCCAACCTTACAATTTGCCCAATTCTGCACCAAGGGTAGAGTACAATTACTGAGAGACTGTCGGTTGCAAAATTAAAATAAAAAATTAAAAAAAAAACTGTTATGTAGTATTTGGTTTGAGGAAAAGCCTGGAGTACTTTTTCAATCGATGTTTTCGATGGAAAAGCTAGTGTGACTGTCACTCCATTCAAGATGGAGAACTGAACCATGTGACGGTGATGGGATGCTGAACTTGAGATTTTTCTGGGACGGTCTACAGGAACGGAGGAGTATTGGAACTGACACAGTGCAGGAAGGAACCATGAAACTCAAAAAGCTTTTTCTCAAAGAAAGATAAAGAAAAAAAAAACAGAATTTGGGCATCAGGGACAGTGGGGATGTTTCAGGAGGAAAAACATGATGGGTGGGTGGAAGGAAACAGCACGACAGCTCTGGTCACCTGACTGCCACCCCCATGTCACACCCACATAGACGCAGCCCCCCCACACAGAGCTCCTCATCTGGCTGAAACTACCTTTCATATCTATTGGACATTAGGGGTAGTAAGTAGTAGTAAAATATAGGAATGAAATGGTCCACAATCTTATAGGCTTCACCCATATTTTGAAAATGTTTCACAACATTTCCTTTAGATAGATAGATAGATAGATAGATAGATAGAGGCAGACAGATTAGATAGATAGATAGATAGAGAGGCAGACAGATTAGATAGATAGATAGATAGATAGATAGATAGATAGATAGATAGCCCTTTTCCCTCGACATGTGGCTTGCACATCGTAAAGGAGATATGCTGTAGGCCATGGTACACAGTCTGCTGTGATTGTACAGTATTTCAATTCAGGCCTAAATGTCAGTCCAGCACAGGTTGGGGGGGCGGTTTTCTAGCCCTGGCGGGGTGCTACAAATGTCAGGGGTATCGTTTTGGAGACAACTCCTGACCCTGGAGTCCGGCGAGTCTCCCCCGAGCAGAAGGACAGGCACAGCGGCCCGCCGCAAACACCCCCGACCTTTCCGGCTGCCGGTGACTCATTCCCATGTCCTTGTGCAGAGAGGGGGGCGAACAGGGGCTTCTACGAGCCCCCTAAACGGCATATGCGGGGGTGTCGCGGTAACAGAGAGCAGCGTGAATCGCACAAACCCTTCTTTTGTCTTTCACACGTGTGAACTTTGGGTGTAGTCCCAGAACGGGCGGGTTGAGCGTCAGGATAAACAGTATAACAGCCGCGTTTTCTTTCCAGACATGCTGCCAAAGCCACTTATGAATTCTCATTCTTTTGATTAGATGCACGCTGGTCTTACAGTGATGCTGACACTCGGCGGGTAGCACGGTAGCCGCACACCTGCAGGGCCGCGGGTTCGATTCCCACCCTCTGAGTGCGTGGGTGGAGTGTGCATGCTTGTACCTCCAGGTTCTGTGGTTTTCTGCTGCAATCCCAAAAACGCTGAGATTCGCCCGTCGTACGTGTGGAGCTCCCCTGCCCACTGTGACCTCGCACTTGGTAAGTGATTATGGAAAAGGGACGGACCCACTGGTCTCATTGAAATTCCTTTTATGATGCTCATAGTGGCACCTTAGCGATTCTGCTAGCTTCGCTACACTCTTACCTCTTATGTGTTCCAAGGACCCCGTACTTCCTCAAGCATATTTTGGAACTTCTGTGAGAGGTGGGATGTCTAGAAAATATACTCCATGAAAGCTTGGGAGGCTAGGGCACTCACTACGTCTGAGGCCCTTGGGGCAAGTTTAGGGCAGATAGTTGCCCTTTTCCTCCAGAATTCTATGCATTTTTTTTTTTCAAATTTGCATTGTACTGCTAATCTGTATAATATTAATTGCAGCTAATTATGTAACGTTCTCTTTAACATCCATAGATCTATTCATACACAGACAAAATACAGCGTGCGTCACGCTGACATTATCGCTTATCGATTGTCTCACTTGAAAGTTCACAAGGAGCCAAAGGCAAGCAGGAGCGTCACGCTGAATTCTGTCCCCCTCAGAACCGATCCGTCAGCATGATAAGGTTCCACATATGGTATGCCTACAGAACATTTATATAGGTTCATTTTTGATGATAAGGAAAATATCAAAGTCATCTGGGAATAGCATTTCAGGCTTGCTAATGCTATTTGAAGGCATTAATTTTCGCTCAATTGATTTAATGTTTCTTCACACTTTTTAAATGGCCCTGCAGGTGCATACACAGTATAGTAGAGGAAAGAACCTAATGCATACACTGCTGGAAAATTCTGAAGCCGTTATGCATTATGTTCAGAAATAAAACACTAATAATTGGACTTTATCCACCATATTATCACATTAACTCTGACCTGAGACAAAGGAGGAAGGAGGAAAGAACCAGAAAAAATCCAGATTAGGATTGTAGCTAGATAATCTCACTCAGGATAGTTAGCTTTTCTCTGCAGGAAAACACTGAAATTCATGTTTCGATGGATGGAGTCTTCTTACCATCCATATTTTGACATGGGAAAGACCCTCCGTATCCAAATGTCTGCTCTCTTGGGGATACTTTAAGATGACCTTGGAAGCAAGTGAGTCCTGATCTCTGCTTTTGCTGTTTTCACCATAAAGAATGTTCTAGATCACATGATCAGATGAGCATGAGATGATTGATTGGGTTGATTGTCGATTTCCTCTGAATTACACCCCTTTCGTTTTAATGGCTTCTCCACACTATACCTACAGCATCAGTATCAGGGTTCGATTTGTTGTTTCTGGGGTCCCACTCAAGTCAACCCCCTCCTGAGATGATTCAAAAACTAAATAAATAGCTAGGGAGTAGAATTAGAACATGGTAGCTAGCCAGCTAGCCAGCAGAACATGCTGCCTCGGCATAATCTAAATAAGAAATGCATTTTTTAAATATTTAGTGTAGTAACTGTTTGTGCCCAGCAGGGGGGCCCTAAACCGTGGGGCCACACACAAATATGTGATTTGAGTAGTGGTAAACCTGGTAATTATATGAAGGTTCTTTTCTTCTGTACATTCCACCTGTTTACCCCTGTTCGTTCTGTGACTCTTGTTTCGTTTGCATTGTTGTGAAGACGAAAAGGTCGCAGTGTTCGCGCCTGCTGTTCCACCAGTGTCTCTTCATGGAGTCTCCTGTCTATCGCTTACCTCCGTTCACGCGCCAGTGACTTCACGCCAGTCCCCTCTGAGGCCCATCTTGTGCTCTGTGCCATCGCTGTTACTGTGGGGACAGAGCCAAACGAATCGTGAACACGAGGTTTATCTTGTGGTGTTTTTTTCTGGGCCGGCATGCGGGCCTAGACAGGGTGCTTCCCCCGCGTCTACGTTCCACTCCTTCGCCCCTTCGCAGCGTTCGGAGGACCGTGGCGTGATTTACAGCCCCCACTGCCTCTCCCCCTCCCCCCCATGGGAATCTTTAATACAATTAAGTGGAGGGGCGTTGCCACGAACAGTAGATGTTGTGTATCCGAGTGGCTCAGAATCTGAATTTTAAGCCCTGAAATTAATTACGTGCTGCTTCATTATTTCAGTAGATTGCCAGAAAGCCCCAAGGCTGATTGTATTCGATATTGAGGGCTGGCTGCTGAATTGCATAACTAAAAAAAACCAACCATGCAAAATATATTACAAAGTTACATAAAGTTTACCGTAAACTATATGATATTTTTCCCATTGAGTTTCAGCTGTTTTCACTCCACGAGATTACTACTGTGCTGTTCATACTTCACTGAATGTGCCCACACAGCTAACGTTCACTGTTTGTAAAATCAGCTTCCAGTCTGTGATATTCTGTCCTCCATATCTGCATGATTCCCCAGGTTTGCGGGCAACCTGCACGTGCGACATGCGACGAAACAGACGGCATGCTCTTATTAAGCATGTGAGCGGAAGGTCGGCGGTTCAAATCCCAAGACTGACAGAGTGATTTTACTGTCAGACCCTAGAGAAAGGCCCTTAACCCCCCCAGTTAGTGCAAGGACTGTTTGACCTGATTTCTCAAAAACTGTATATCGCTTTGGACAAAAGCATCTGCCAAATAAAATTGAAAAAGCAAAAGACAAAAAAGACGAATGTAAAAATGGACCATGAATGTTAGACGTGCTTCTTATTCTGGCAGCTTGTGTCTGGCTGCCCCTGCTCCCCCTAGTGGGTGAACGTGGCAATGCGGGTCATTTCAAACCAGCAAAACTCCCATCATCCCCACTGCCATTGCAGCCTCCACTTAACACCCACTGCAGAGAACTTCCTAAAGCCAAAATGAAATGGAGCAGAAAGTCCCACCCCCCATTCCCTTTGCTTGCTCCTTGTTCCTCGCTCTCTATCTGCCTCCCCGCCAGTAATATCCCCCTTTTACGCGCTGCTCACGGGATCATCATACCAATCTGTTTGAGCTGATTACCAGTCCGGCGTTGGCCCAACCCAGCCCGACTGAGATCTACTGTATTAAAGCTTCCGTCTGCCCCGGCTTTTCTCTGCCCAATAAACCTTGACGTGGGCCACCTCACCTGCCCACCATCACTCCAAGGAAGATACTGCGATCCGTTTTTACACCGGTCATAAAACAGAGCACTCTGTTCTGTTTTTACCCCCAAACGTGGGATGGAAACAAAGACAGGTCCATAGAATTTGGAATAACTCAACGCGCTGCGATCCTGTTGTGAACATGGCTGTACGGTTTACAGTACTGTGCAAAGTCTTAGGCAGTCAAAAGAAAAGTTTAAAGCTAATTACCTGGGTAGTGACTGCACAATTGCTCAGAACAAAAGCACAATTTACTATTAGAATATATGCAAATTCAGAGTAACATAATACAAATTATCAAGAATCTCTTCTGTTCTCCAAAAAGTTACTGATATCGGGTTGGATGGCTAGATGAACACGGCTTCAGTTCCCAAACCTTCTCCTCAGGGGAACCTCAGCCATTTCATGTATTTGTTCAATTTCACCACCAGTTCACTTAATTAATTAATTGAATCAGTTAAAAGAGTCAGTGAGATACTGATTATACGAAGTGTTCTAGTGGTCAAGTAAAAAAGTACATTGGTGTACTGGATAGGAGAGGTTTTGAAAGCTGACACACTTAGACATAATAACAGTTTTACACCAACATGAAGATCGTTTAAACATCATTTTCTTTAGCTGCCTAAGACCTTTGCACTGTACTATATATTATTTTGGAATCTTTATCTATTATCCATTGATGATCCCAGGAACTCATACAGGGGTGGTGCCACAGGAAGACTGCCCCTAGCTAAAAGCTGATTGGCTGCCGGAGTGCCCCCTCCCCTGTCACTCACTGATTCAAAACATACTATTGGCTAAAGATAAGGCTAGACTCTCTCTATGAAATAAAGCCCATCTTTTGCCTCCACATGAAAAAACAAAAAAATCTTAAAACCGCCACCTGAATTATTCTGTTATAAAATGAGTGGATTCTCTTGAGTTCAAAGCTTGGCACACCAGACAAATGGAGAGCATTGAAGTTCTGTTAACACACAGGATTTGGCGTGAGGCTAAGAATAACAATGGATGCCCTGTTTAAGCCAATCAACACCTTGCTCTCTTGCTGGTCCCTGCACTATTTCTCTACCTGTTGTGTTGTAACTAACTAGTATTGACAGAATAAAACACAAAACTTTACAAACCCTATTCAGCCACAGTTCAGACCCTTATAAATCAATGGAGCGGCTAACCAACGATTGTAGAACCTCAAAAATGTCACAAGGTGGTTGTGTAGAGTATGGATCTCCACATAATGGCTTCTGGTACCTGAGGTTTGGTTTCTTTGTATGGTTTGGGGGACAGTAGGAATCTCAATGGCCTTTTGACAAGGATGACAGAGAGAGCAGAATGTGCAGCTCTTGGATTTGTAAAGTATCCCCTTCAAAATAAAACACGGAAGTAGGAGAAAGTGTCAGCATTAACCCTTAGAAGATGGACGGAAATGTAATCATTTTTCTATATTTTCTATGTTTTTAGTGTCTGTATTCAATGTATTGGGCATCCCATGCAACATTGCCCCAACCTTGTGCCCTGTTCAGGCCCCTCTGCCACCTTGACCAGGATAAGCAGCTGGAAAATGGCTGGCTGGATGGATAAATTCAAAGGATATATTCTGACTTTGTGTTCTTTTTTCTGTGTAAATAACGCTGCTTGACTTCCAGGGCTGATGTTCCATATTCTGACTTCTCATGGTCTTGCCTGCTGAGTCTCTGTGCATTCATGCAATCTTCTGTTAGTTAGTAGAGCACAAGACAAGGCCTCCTATCCAAGTGAGAGAATCGTGCCTAAAAAGCGAGAGAATCCAGACCGATATCCTTCTGGGGATAAACAGACAGAAAGCGGATCGAACCGCAGCCAGTGAACCAGCTCTTCTCTTCACCTCGTTCTTTGTGTTTATCTATGAAACATCCTCTACAAACATTTCAGCCGTCAGATTCACTCCAAACTAAGCTGCAATGTGCATTTGAAGGCATTCATTTGATTGCCATTAGTGTTTTAAGGAATAAAAGTAAATTTTCACATTGAAAATATAATATTGGATGGTTCTGTGGTTAGTTTTAAGGCCTGAATCTTACCCTGAGGCTATAGCTTATCCATCACCCTAAGGCTATAGCTTATAGGGCTTTTTTTTTACAGATTTTTACAGCTGTGTTTGATAATGCTCTCATTATTTCTTCCGCTGGTAATCAGTTTATTTTCCGTGACAGAAAGCTAATCAAGCCCGCCATAGAGACACACCTGTAATGTTACTGTTACACCACTGGGTTGTTCAGGCCTGCCCTCTCCTGAGGATCTGTTTCAGGTTTGTCTGTAGAAAGTGAGGGGATCATTAGCCCACAATAACAGCCTCGCAGGTCACAGATTGTTCCGAAGTGCTCTGCCCTGGGGGGGGAACAGCACTCTGTCTAACCATGAATGGGCTTTTCTTGTGGGGGGGTGTATTTATAGTACATAATGGGCTGTAGGTGTAAGTCGTTTCTGTCCTAAGGAGCTATGTTGTAATTTCCTGAAGGTATGACTCCCTCCCCTCAAAAAAAATAGGAAAAAAATATATAAATATATATCAAAACGTTCATGGCTTCTGTATAGAAGAGTTTAAGCTGAGGCTTCTACCCAGAGCTGTGTTTTTTATTTATGGGGCCCCACACAAAGTCACTTTGGGGCCCCCCCAGTGTAGATTTTGTAGCTAACAGGGGGGCCCCAATTGTTTGGTATGAGTGGTAGAAAACGCTGTTGCTGCTCCTGTTTGTCACCCCCCATGGTGGGGGCCAACCCTGATTCCTCCTCCGAGTGAGGAAAGGCTCCCTTCCTGTTTTACCGCCCAGCTACGTTGGGCCTCCTTCCCGGGCCTCGGCCTTCCCGTTCGGACCCAGTGTCTTTGAGTCTCTCCCCAGCCAATAACCTTGTTGTTATTCCCAGGCGAAGGATGGGGTGCAGATACAGGACTGATTACTCCAGCGCAGTATTTTATCCTCATGTTATTTCAAGACTTCACGGTCAGAATGAGGCTAATTCACATTAACGACTTTAACCCTGTCTCACATACACACACAAACATAAGCACATGCATACACACATAGCGTGTATGCGTGTGCATATGTGTGTGTGTGTGTGTGTATACATACACACAGTTAAACCTCTGTACGCTCTTTTGGATAAGCAGTATCCATGCATTCCCCTCTTAATTATTATTTTATTTATTTTATTAATGCATAATTCAAAGGCATATTGCAAAAAAAAGATTTTGAGGGTTTTCCATTTGAAATATTTATATTGTCACTGGCTTTTAGGAACTAACACTTTCATGTCCATCAAATATAAATGATGTATCTGGTGAAAAAATACACTTTAGAGAACTTTAAAAGAAAGAAGCCATGATCGGGGAAAATGACACCTAATATTTATGTGGCAAATCATACACCCACCCCCCCCCCATATGAATTTCCATCTAGAAAGTATCTGACTTGTATTAACATAATCTGATTTGCATGGTGTTAAATAAGCCTTGGAGTGAAATTAAAGTAGGGTTTGCTGTTTTCTAGTGTGCGGCTCAGTGAGCTCCAGTGCTCCGCTGAGCGGAAGGTCACTGGTTTGAATCCCTGGATTGGTGGAGAGATGTCAGGATTTTCGGCAAAACCTTGATCCCCAGTTGCTCCAGGAACTGTTTGGCTATGCTTTAGTAAAATAAATTTATAAACAGTTCATCTGCTAAATAAATTAAATGTTATGGTACTGATGGATATCGAGTCTCTTTACTGGGATTGCAGGGACGCCATTGGTCTGTGGAGGGATAGTCATGTGATTATTACGATTCGATACAGCTGCCCCAAAAACACTTCAATGATAAACTGGTGTGTTATTACTTTTTACCCTGGGTCAAAATGTACTCTGTTGCTGTCCTTCATCTTCCATGATTGATTTTTTCCTTATTCCCGCTAATTCAGTGGTCTAACCCAGTGTTTCCCAATCTAGTCCTTGAGGACCCACAGTCAGTCCATGTTTTTGCTCCCTCCCAGCTCCCTCCCAGACAGTCCATATTTTTGCTGCTGGGAGCAAAAGCTGGGAGAGAGCAAAAACACGGACTGTCTGTGGGTCCCCGCGGACCGGGTTGGGAAACACTGGTCTAACCTAATCCTCTTAATCCTAGAGAAGGGTAATCCAAATGGACTTTTGCTCTCCACCTTGACCCAAGATGGAATGTGTGATAGAGAGATGGTTCAGTCAGAGGTACAGTCCTCCAGGAGTTTAGAGTGGGGGGAGACTACAAATTTATTCAGGCCTTAATCCCAAAACTTGGTGACTAGGAACATGCAAGAAATGCATCCTCCATTTCAGAACAGAACATGCGATCTGCTACGGAAATTTGTATTCAACTGAATATCTGTGAATAGTAAATAAATATGCATGTTTTTTTTTTCAGTATGAAATCAGTGCCACGAGGCTCTCATGACATCCTGTGTGCAGTCATGCTCTGTTTACTGTACAGCAGAAGGTCTTTCTACGTACAAACAATTTGAAAAATCAAAAATCCAATTGATCAGTATGTGCAAAAATAACAGGAACAATAAGGGCCTTCTGTGTGTGTAGACCAGGAACTGGATGGTTTCTAAGGCTGCTCAATATGTGTATAACAGGAACAGGATGGTGCGTAAGGGTTCTCACTGTGTGTGTAAAATAGGTTCAAGATTGTGTGTAAGGGTCCTCTGTGTGGAACAGAAACTGGATGGTGTGTAAGGGCCCTCAGTTCGGGTGTAAGGGGAACAGTGCAGTGTATAAGGGACCTCGTGCATGTAGATGAGGAGCCGGGCAGTCTATAAGGCTTCACCACGTGTAATTCTCATTACAGCCTGACATTTCTGGGTTTGGTTTCTTTCTGCGCTTCATTCAGTCCTGTGTTTGCCATTTAACTGGACCTAGCCTCCATTTCGTGACTGATTGTCACAGGAAATTGACGCGAGAAGATAGATTTACTCAGTCTAGCCAATTTCAGCAGCTCTGTGGATTTTTGGATACTTACGAAGCATATGAAAAGAAAACCTCTTCACAGCAATTTTGTGGTGTTAAAGAACAGCGACACCTGTGCAATCAGCTTGGAGAGCTTATAATATTTTTTTTACTCACTTGTCTTTGAGACATTTTTCTGCCGCCTTTCCCTAAATCACTAACAAAGTTTTCCCCGCAGTCCTGCAAACTTCTGCAATACTCTCTGTTAATTAAGTATCATAAAAATTTCTAGTAAAGCTTGTAAACACCAGACCATATCTTAAAGAGAGATATCCGAGAGTCATGTAAAAATGAGCTACGATTTCAGACTGCTGTGCAGGATCAAAGAAGGCGGGGGGAGGAATGTCTGATTTATTCTCTTAATTGTCATGTTTCAGATTGTCTGAAGATACTTTAAGCTGGAAAAGTAAGACCCACAGAAAACAACTTTTTTTTCCTGACCTAACCATACTTAAAAAAACTACTATCCATCACTACTATCTTTCCATAGCTCTTGGTGGTCTAACTGCTCAAAACCTGAACATCTCCCATAGGTCCAGACAGCAGATCAGTTTAATAATCAATTAACCCTTAGATGCATGGCTCATTCTATAAACACTTTTACATACCTTGGCTCATTAGCGACCCGGCGCGTAAAATTAAAAAGATCAAGCCACAAATAGCCATGACTCAGCAAACATTCAGTTAATGTTTCTTCCATGATGAACAGTTTCTGGATGTTTTTAATGCTCTATGAATATTTTTTAATTAAATTAATTCTTAATATTTGCTAGCCTAGCCTAATATTAGCAACTAGCAATAATGGTGAATATTATATACATTTTCAGTGAATCTATAATGAAGAGAAGCTACGTTTGCCATCGACCCACGTACATTAGAGCATGTTAGTTGCTAACAATAGCTAACAATTAGCCATGCTAATACTGGAGCCTGTTTCAGAAAGCAGGATTTCTTGCTTAAGCGGACAGTTTGTTGGATTTAAGGTAGTCTGGGCTAAATGCAAGTGAACGAAGATAAAGGACATTTAAACTGGGGTACCTTAAATCCGACAAGTTATCCGGCTAAGAATCTTACTTTTTTAATTGAGTCCATAGTATTGGTAAATGGCTTTCCAACTAGCTATACTGGAATGCTGTTAACTTGTGTGTGACGTCATTCCCAGTCGCATAATTTGTTGGATTTCCAGTTCCAATACTAAGAACACAAGTACAGAGGACAATAAAAATCTGACAAATTATGCAACTAAGAAAGATATCCTGCTTCGTGATACAGACCACATTTCTCCACTTAGTTCAGGGTACCCCAGTTTAAATGGACTTTATCTTCATCCAATTACATTTACGCTGCGTTCCATTTACCTCGGAAGTTGGGACATGGAACTGGGAATGGCGTCACACACAAGTTAACAGCATTCCAGAACAGCAAGTTGGAAAGCCATTTACCAAACCCATGGACACATCTGGCTTTACCCCAGATATCATGGATACTTCAGATGCATCCTCGCCGTACAAAACCAATCCCATGATTCATTGCACCCCAAGTTCATTCTTGTAAGGCAAGTTTGCAAGACCGGTCTTGCAAAGACCACAAGTATGGTCTTTGCATCCTTGGTACTGCGATTCACCCACAGCTATAGACCAGTATAGAACTGAGATCCTCCTTCCTAGTTCTGGGCAAATGGTTCTAAAACCAAACCTAAGCTAAATTCATATAATAAAAGTTAGTGGTTAGTGGCTATTGTTAGCTTTTTTTAGTTTTTTTAGTTTTGTTAAATTTTTTAGTGGTGTTTAGTGTTACGAAATTAAACTTAGTGGTTACCAAAGCTTCTTGGTTAGCTGTGACCACCACCAGCAATAACTGGTAAGACAGGTAGCCAAGCTCGTCTTTTTGGTATTATTTGTGAGCTCTGTTGAAATGTTGCATTTGAAATCCCCCAGCACATCAGACAAAATGGCTAATTTTACATTCACTCCCCTGTAGCTAGCTAGTTCCACAGTCACTATTTTATTTGCACACATTATTTTGTTAGCCCACTGAAGGGGAGGGATGAGAACAGAAAAGGGGTGCGTGTCGAGTGTGGGGGCTCTGTGGGGTGACGTTACTTTCTGATTTGTGTTTCTTGATGGCACCCGCTGGAAGGAACGCCACGCTGCAAGACACGAAAAAAAAACTCACGTTATTATTATCCATGAAACTGCCAATCAGATATATTTATTTTAAAAAGTTCCCAGAACATGAACAGAAGGTTCTGGCCCCACTTTAAAATCCAGGTTAAGGGTCTTACTCTACGGCCCAACGGAGATTGTTCTGCTTACCGTGGGATTCAAACCGACAACCTTCTGAGTCACAAACCACAGGTACAGACTGCATATTTGCAGTTTGACAACCATTTACCAAACAATCCTTGTATCTGTTTGGGGTGAAAGCCACACTGTCTGTTCCAGGTGTCGATGCTTAGGTCGAGAACCGAGGACTATAATGAAGGCAAGGAGAAGCGGCTTTGTGCAGACAGCTGGTCCACTGAAGTGCGGCCTCCCAAAGTCCTTCACTGTTTAAGCCGCTTGCCCATTCGATTCATCATGCACCTGCGGCTGAGATAATGGGCATTACTGCTTCAGATGGGCAGTCTGGGGTAACAGGCAGCTTCCTCACACTCCTGCTGAATGGCGCACTGATGAGACGAGGGTCCAGATGTGACCTAAGGGGCCAGCTGCCCGTGGCCTGCTGGAAGAGCCAAATTTTCCCCAAATGATTGTGCATTTCTTTAAAGCAGAGTTTCCCAATCTGGTCCTCAGGGACCCACAGTCGGTCCATGTTTTTGCTCCCCCTAAGCTCCCTACCACAGAGTCCACATTTTTGCTCCCTCCCAGCTCCCTTAGGGCTGGGTTGGGAAACGCTGCTTTAAAGAACCACACTCAGCACAATAAAATGTAATCCTGCTGCTCTCCTACTATTGATTGAAAGAAACTTTCATGCTTATAATTCATAATTTAAACTTCTAAAGCACTTATAATAACATCCGCCAGTGGACCTAACCTGCTTATCATATATTATTTAATGTTTAAATGAAAGGCAACAAAATTATCATAAAAGCATACAAATTTTCTCATTTATTTCACATGTGTGTATTATATGACTGAGGTTTGTTGAACAGCAAGAGATTAACCTTAGGGTTCATGGTGGTGTTTAAATTTTCATTTATTCTTCATTTTAGTATTTTTTTAAAGTGGGGGGCATAATAGGGTCCGTAATTTGTATAGAGCAGTCACCCTTATCATTAGCCAATGATATGCTTTGGCACAGCAAAAGGACAGCACAGTGACAGGAGATGGGCCACTTTGGGGGCCAATCACTTTTCATTTGACGCCACTGCCCCTGTGGCCCCGCCCCTGTCCATCACAGAAAAGTTTATAGATACCTCAGTCCAGCTTTTCCCTGTAAATATGACATTGCTGTCCATCATGAAGCAGTAAGGATTGGGTCTAGAACAGAAATATACAGCCAATCATAGGGCTCCTCTTAGATGTCACATGACAATTCTGCCCTGCAGGGTGTTTCAGCGTGGCACAACCAATCACAGGGGCCCCACTTCAGTGTAACATAATGATTCTGCTCTAAAGGGAATTTTGGGATGGCACAGCCAATCGGGGGCCCCTCGTTTGTGTCACATGACAACTCATAGGGTGCTTTGCAGTGGCACAGCCAATCACAGGGCCCTTCTTTGGTGTCACATGACGATTCTGCCCCCACGGTACTTTGGGATTTTATGATTGTGTCAATTATCCCTCGGGGCCCTCTCAGATTTCCTCCTGACTGATAGGCCCAGCGTAGGTGTTGTATCGAATCTCTCAGTTTAACAGGAAGCTGTTAGCTGTCTATCAACACTGCCATTCATCACTCCCCTATTTCATCCTAAATCAGCTGAAATTCCCCTCCCCCCACACCCCTGTGATGTCACAACCTGCTGCGTTATTCGGCTGCGCAGGCGGGCTGATCGTGAAACTAGGTCACCTTAGCTGTGTCGACTTGTAAACAACTTTATATTCATAAACATTTTAACCTTGGAACGAGAGAAACAACTGAAAATATAAAGGACGGCCCACAGTGGGGGTACAGCTCACGAACTGAGGCGGAGGTCATTCTGGGCTTGTCCGCCATTATGACTTCTTTTCTACACACGGGTGGCCGGATTGGTGCCAGAAGGACCCCATGAGCAGTGTCACATAGGTAATGGGACTGGATAAATAGCACTGCTTAGTAATGCAAGGGATAAAAACGACAGAGACACCAGAACCTTCATACTAAGCAGCATTGGTACCAGTAGAAACTCACACCCAATCCTGACCAGTTGTTATACTGGTATTCGAGTCGGGGTACTAACCTTTTTCTGGGAAACCCGGTAGCTGAGAACAGGGGCATGTTTGTTGTTTCTGGGGGCCCACTTCAAAAGCCACTTTGGGGGTCTCCACCCCCCACTCAGATGTTCCAAAAGCTAAATAGCTAGCATGTAGAGTCAGGGGATCCGAAGCCATCTAGCTGGTTAGTACAACATGCTGTCTGTGATGCAGACAGATGCAGCAGATCAAGGCTGTCCGATATGATGATTGTTCGTTATTTATTCGTGTGTTTATTTGATAACGCAACGTTCAGCTAAGTTTTAATTTCATTGTATGTTGTGAAATGACAATAAAGCTATTCTATTCTATTCTATTCTATTCTATACCTCATCTCATAAATAAACAACCCATTTATTTAAAATTAAATTATAATGACTGTATGTCATCTACCAGGGGCCCCCATACCTCAGGGGCCCCATGCAAATGTGTGGCTGAGAAGCAGAAAAGCAGGACCTGTACCGTATGTTCCTGTATCCTTCATGGTCGTCTTTGAACTCCTGAGAATGAGCAACATCATGGTGTACCTGACATGGGCCTGCATAGAGATTTTACCTGGCTTTGAAGGTACTGCTGCCGTTTCTTAAGCTACATGGTGCTGAATGGGGAATTCAAAGCGGACTAGTCAGTTAATGTCACGAGCTGAATCATGAACAGCACTGACAAAAAATTGTTAAAGCAGGTGCAAATATATCAGAAAATTAGCTCCCCATTATGAGACAAAATACGACTTAAGTAAAACTTATGAAAAGAAATTGCTGAACATAAACTATATGGACAATAGTATTGGGACACCTGGCCATTACGCCTACAGGAACTTTGATGACATCACATTCTAAATCCATAGGCATCACTGTGGAGTTGATCCCCCTCTTTGCAGCTGTAACAGCTGCTACTCTTCTGTGAAGGCTTTCCACAAGATTTTGGAGTGTTTGTGTGGGAATTTTTGCCCATTCATTCAGAAGAGCATTTGTGAGGTCAGGCACTGATGTTGGACGTGAAGACCTGGCTCGCAATCTCTGTTCTAGTTCATCCCAAAGGTGTTTGATGGAGTTGAGGTCAGGGTTCTGTATGGGCCAGTCAGAAGCATGAATCGTCACTTCACAAAACACGTTTCCACTACTCCAGAGTCTAGTGGTGGCGTGTTTACACCACTCTATCCAACACTTGACATTGTGCTGGTGATGTGAGGCTTGCATGCAGCTGCTCGGCCATGGAAGCCCATTCCATGAAGCTCACAGTGCAAATTTTTGAACTGGGGTTAATGTCAGAGGATGTTTGAAACTCTGCAGTTATTGAGTCATCAGAGCATTGACATCTTTTACACACTATGCGCGTCAACTTACATGGTCTATCTCTTCGTAGTTGAGTTTCTGCTGTTCCTAAACACTTTTACTTTGCATTGGTACCACGTATAGTTGACTGTGGAATATCTAGCAGGGAAGAAATATCACAAACTGACTTATTGCAAAGGTGGCATCCTATGGCAGTACCACGCTTGAATTCACTGACCTCCTCAGAATGACCCATTTTTTCACAAATGTTTGCAAACCTGACTGTATGGCTGGGTGCTTGATTTTATACACCTGTAGCAATAGGTCTGAATGAAACACACGATTTCAGTGATTAAGGGGTGTGTTCCAGTACTTTTGTCCATATAGTGCAGGGGTGGCCAATCTTACGCGCAAAGGGCCGGTGTGTATGCAGGTTTTTGGGATAACCTTCAGGTCAGCTGTTCAAACCCAGGTGTGAGGACTCTTCAGCCAATCAGTCCTCTAATTAGTAATCTAATTAGGGAGTTGCAGCGAGAACCCGCATACACACCGGCCCTTTGCGGATAAGATTGGCCACCCCTGATATAGTGTATATTCAGATGTATTTAGTGGCATTAAAACTTCATGATACAAAAATGTAGATCCAGTTGAGACCGTAAAGTTTGAATATACAGTAGTTTACTGCTAGTTTAAGGAATGCTGGTTAGTTCCCCCTTTTAAGAACAGCAGCAGCTATAACCAGTGTTCTATTTAAAACAGGAGAAGAATAGAACATACCAAAAGACAATTAGAAAGGGGGTGTACTTCCTGTTAGTCTCACCTCTCTTAGGACAACCTGCATTTAGTCTGTCACCGGTACTTTGACTGGTCGACTAGTACTTAGGTTTGCTGCCAATGCTTTTACTATAATGTGCAAGCATATTTTGTACGAACCTCAACAGACTTGCTGCCAGTCAAGTATGCCTTTATATGTGACTATCGGAAGCTCAGGAATATCACAGAGATCGACTTTCACAGACTCGAAACCGGTTACTACGCTGCGACAAAAATTAAGGCCGCAGAAGTTTTTACACAGAGCTCTGTTGTTATTCAGCAGCTGCTCCTGCTTGGAATTCTCACTCTCTCTCACTCCCTTTCACACACTGAGGCATATTTAAGTCTTTGCATCATCAACACAGAGCTCTTTGTGCACTAAGCAATTGCTGTCGTTGTGCTAACATAGCGCTTGATTAGCATTATTAGCAACTGCATGCTTCATTTTAGCATTAGCTCTCTTAGGTCACGGTTGCCTAAATCCTCTAACTATGCCATCATAGCTGAGTTAACTGGCACTAGTCCAATATAAGCTAGCTATTTATCAGCACGCTAGTTAGCTGCTATTTCGGCTTTCCCCTCCACCTCCCGCGCGGCGCCATCTGCCCCTGAGCTAACAGAACATCAGCCGGCCTTCAGCGGGGTCTGGAGGACGGGTCCACGCATTGGCATGGGTCAGGATACCGACCTGACTGTCTGCGCCGGCCCACGCTTGGACCTCTGGATCACCGGACCAGAATCCCCCACCTCAGCCACTGACTTACATCATAGGAACATTTTCAAATATTATATGGAACTTCATTTGTTATTTTTACTTTTTGGACAGTTCATTCCTGCTTGGTTGCCTTTCTTTGATGGTTTTCACTGTAATGTTCATTTTTCTCTTTATTGATTTTCTATTTTTTGATTCTCTCTGTGAAAAGTATAGAAAAGGTACTTCTGAAAATGCATTATTGTAAATAAAATTTGATCATGTGAACTTTTTGATTGTGATCTATTTCTTGCTATTTCTGTGTTTGTCATTGTAGTTTTCATGTAACAAATTAAGAAAGACTGGCCATTTTTGCAGCAATGCTGGATTGCGGTAGCTCCAAAACATTGGGCACAGACTATTAGCATGCTGAATTGTAGCTGGGCTACATGTCAGGTATAGCCTGTCAGCATGTTTGATTGTAGCTGGGCTACATGTCAGGTATAGCCTGTCAGCATGTTTGATTGTAGTTGGGCTACAAGTCAGGTATAGCCTGTCAACATGTTTGATTGTAGCTGGGCTACATGTCAGGTATATCCTGTCAGCATGTTTGATTGTAGCTGGGCTACATCTCAGGTATAGCCTGCCAGCATGTTTGATTGTAGCTGGGCTACATGTCGGGTATAGCCTGTCAGCATGTTTGATTGTAGCTGGGCTACATGTCGGGTATAGCCTGTAAGCATGTTTGATTGTAGCTGGGCTACAAGTCAGGTATAGCCTGTCAGCATGTTTGATTGTAGCTGGGCTACATGTCAGGTATAGCTTGTCAGCATGTTTGATTGTAGATGGGCTACAAGTCAGGTATAGCCTGCCAGCAGGTTTGATTGTAGCTGGGCTACATGTCAGGTATAGTCTGTCAGCATGTTGGATTGTAGCTGGGCTACTACATCAGAGATAGGCTATAATTAGCATGTGTGTAAATATGTGTATTTTTATTTACTATTTTGACTTAATCTGTTATCATATAATATAGTGCTGCATGCATGTTTGTTTTGCTCCATCTACCCACAATAAATCAGCTCTATGATTAGACCCTTTTCTTACATTTACATACAAATTTATTCTTAAGAGTTCAAAATGGTCTCAGAAAACAAATGCATTGCAGATAAATTATTTGTGTTTTATGCTACTGGATATTAAACGTGCGAACAGTCCTCGTCAGATCTCAGCTGACGGGTTTCTCCAGGATGACCCATGGTTTTCACGGCTGGGTGCTTCATTGGATCAGAACAGACACCCACCTGGTCAGCCCTGAGACCTGCACCACCAACCTTTGGGTCAGCAGCTCATGTCCATATCCGCCACTGTACCAGCCACCCCACTGCTCTCTCACAGGTCCTTTCCAATCTTCACACGGTTCCCCTCCCTCTGACAGTGAGCAGATGCCACGTCCTTTAGGGGGGGGGGGGGGGGGTATCCCAGCCCTCTGTCCTAATGAGGCTGTCATCTGAAGCCTCCCCTCCCCCAGTCCCTGGCTCACTTCCCACTTCATATCTGATTAGCTCCAAATTAGGGCGGAGTAAAATAGCCTCAACCCCGCCCCCCGGTGTACTCCGCTGAGCAGTGACAGGCAGTCCAGAATGAAGGGGGTGGAGGTTTGGGTAGGGCAGGAGTTGGGGGGGGGGTATTGATCTCAGAGGGCTAACTAATGAGGTACAGACATGCCTGATGAAAGATTTAAACTGTGCATTGTTCTATCCACTGACACTCTCCCTCATGCTGTTTTTTCCTACCAAACGAATATTTTAATTATTTATAGCTAATGGACAAATAAATAATGCCCCCTATTTGCATTTGAGGGTAATTGATTTGCAAGGAAAAGGTGGAGTAATGGAGCATTGTAGGCTCCCCCCAGAACATCACCACCCCCCCCGAATGCCCCTCCTCCACCCCTACCGCACACTTTTCATTACCTTTCGGCTCCCGTATGACAGGGCGGTAATAGCCTTGGAGCTATGTTGGTAAACAGTTTTGACAAATTAAAATGGCCAGGGTCTGAGTGAGGAGGTAGCGCTTTGGTAGGAGGGGGCGGGGCTAGGGGGCGGGGCATATGGAGTCGCTCCGAAGAGGGCCACTTGCCTCGCTCCGCTCACCCGGCAAAACCTGGTAATAAACCCCTAATAGGCTGCCATTCGTTGAAGCTATTCGCTCACCCGGACACCACTCAAGCACATAATACATCTGGAGAAGCATTTTATCAGGTCCCGGGCAAGTTTACTTAAGGATAAATCACCTGGCCCCTTGAAAACCAGATAGAGCCAGAGGTTTAATTTCAGTACTACCCACTCCCCCCCCGCCACACACACACAGCTTTAATATCCCTCTCTAATTCTTTAACTTTAATTCTGTTTTCCAGCAGTGCGGTGGGCCCAAAATTCCAACACCTAGCAACGGGCATAGCAACCGGAGAACGGGGGCATTTCGAGTCGTATTCTTATGAATAGACACCTGTTTGAAACTGGATGCTTATACCTTGGCAGGTGGAGAGGAAGTTCGTTGGAAAATGTGTAGGGGGTGGGGGCAAGTACGCAGCGAGTGACAGAACGGAAATAGCCTGTCTTGACCTGCGAATTGGCCGCCGAGAGTAACATGTATTTTAGGAGGAATTGGAAAAAATGACTTCAGCGTTTCTGAGACTGATAGGACACAAATAGACCTGCAGACCTGGAGCGGAGCAGAGCCCAGGACACCGAGACAGCATCATTAGGAGTCGTATGGTGCACGGAGGGCCACATTTCCGTAAGAAACTTTCAGATGAACACCATACGTGATATATTTTAAGGTTAGTTGGTCTTCCATGGCTGTCATTCTTAGTGTTCTTTTCCATTGTGCAGAGGGGCTTTTTATTGAGGAAATTTAGATAGGCTATTAAGCGTGCAACACCTTCTGGAATAATGATTACTAGTTGAGGTACCAGGCCATCTAAAAACACCAGAGCAAGGTCTGAGCAAAGCCACCTTCAGTTCATGGAGTAGAAGTAACACAGATTGGTAGTCGTGGAGGATTTTCCTCAGAACTAGGATACTGGACGTTTTTATTAGTTGTTCGATGAACACCAAACAAAAACACCATTTCAATGATGATGGTTACGGAGCTCGGATGACAGTGTCACCTTCCCCAGTCTGGCCATGAGTACCAGCAGGACATCCCAGATGGGAGAAGATAAAGGACACTGAAGATGACATTTCCAGAGCCTCTGCAAGTTCAGAAAAGGTACAAAGAGGTTGTAGAAACGAATCCAACCAGTGATCCATGTTGGGAGTTTTCTTCAGATATTGTGGTGGTGCATGGCCCAGTAGGTCAGGCCTCTCTGCTTGTGATTGGAAGGTTGCCTCTTTGAATCCTGTGCTCGGCAAAATAGCCGCATCTCCACTGCGTCCTTGAGCAAAGGCCCTAAATGCCTCATAGGTGCAGGATAGACAGTGACCCTTCGCTCAGACCCCGAGCTTCACACTCACCTCTATATGTGCGTGTGTGTCTTTAAAAAGGAGAGCATGATGGGATATGAGAAAACTAAAGATAACGGCAGAACTCTAAGGAACCAATGTCGTGTTATTTAGGAACTGAAAGAGTGCCTCCCCAAAATACAGGCATGACTTTAAAATGGCGGAGAATCTAAGTGTGAATCTACCTCAGGAGACAGCACCTGGTACCGGCATCCGGAGACAGACAAGGATGCTGCTTTATTTTCGACGGCGTCTCCGTGTGATCCGGCTCAGTGTTGCTGATGCTGATCCCAGGGGTGACGCTACACGCTATGGCTAACCGCTTCACCGCTACACCCGCACATCGCTACACCCGCACATCGCTACACCCGCACATCGCTCCCCGCATTAATCAAAGTAAAACAGAGCCAATTAGGAAACTGATCCGCGCCAGCCCGATGTAGCCGTGTCCAAACCTCGGAGCATCTGCCGGCAAGAAAATCCGGCACAGCGGACTCCCGGCCCATCCACCTGACTATGACCAAAATTAAAATGGTACCATTTTCAAGTTTCAAGTTGCTTTCTGGAAAAAACGTGCATGTGAACGGCATCACCAAATCTCTTCTGAAAAAGAGCTTTACTGCAGAGGAAATTAGGTGGCGTCCCTTAACAAGGAAAAAAAAGACATCGAAGGCAACTGGCAGTCCTCTTCAATAGCTAACCGCTATGCACACAAGCGGCGGTAATTACTGAGGTTAAGCGCTAACTAGCGGGGGAGTATCGAACGCTTCGCTTATCCTGGGTCGACACAAAACTGACAGTAGGCCTACCTGTGGTTCTAACCTGCTGAAGTAATTAAATTCCTACAGTAGCTGTGAGGAGAGGCCATCTTGTCTTGGTAGCACTTTGTTTTATTTACCGGTGCCTCTAATGGAGTAGTACAGCCTCTGAGAAAAAGAGAACAGGGTCCTGTCACATTAAAAAGCTTATGATAAATTTCAGAGGCCGTCCGCTTCGCTTTCATCGCGGCCGTACCTACCTTTGGCAGTTGGAATAGTCTGTCGTACAGAGCTGGCAGCAATCCCCATTCTGCAAGTGCTTACCCAGCACAGAGCGGCGGAGCGCCTGGAGCCTATCCCAGGAATGACAGGGCACACTAGGATACATCAGAGGGGCCATACAAAAGAAATTCACCTGTGCGGACGTGGGAGGGAACCGAGGTGAAGTGTGAGGCGATCAAGGTGCCTGCTAAGCCACAGCGCCACCAGGAGAGTGTCGCTGACGGGGGACATTGTTATGCTGAATAATTAATAAGTACCACTCCCAGACAGCATCTAGAACATTCCAGCGCATTCCTACCCCACAATCCCACTTGGCATCTGAGGCAAATTGTATGAAGCAGGGTCAGCAGAGCTGTCTGTTGTTGTTCTAATAGTCCGCATGTTTTAGACCATTCAAACTGTATTTGTCTTGCAGATGCTTTTATCCAAGGTGACATATATATTTTTTGAGAAAGCAAGGTCAGCCAGTCTCTTGAAATTAAGGGTCTTGCTCAAGGGCATAATGCTGACATTACCTTGCAGAGCCCGGGATTTGAACCAACAACCTTCTGATGACTGACACAGCCTTTTAACCCACTGAGCTGCACACAGCCCCCTAGATGTCTGGAGGGAGTGTGGCCTTGCCAAGAAGGTGAGTCAGGAAGACTCCACCCATCCTTCCTTCCTTATGATGTATATAAACTGGTCTGTTTTTTTCACCCGAGCCCTTAGTACACTCTACGGAGCTGTACGAGCCCAAAGCTCTTCCCCCATTTGTTTTTCTTTTCTTGTTTGCTTGCTCTGCTCTGTCTGACTCATCCCTTTCCGTTCCCCAAATAAAGAAGCCATTTCCAGACCGGCTCACGTCCTTTGCTCCTGTCTACCATCCCGACTGCCTGTATCTAATGAGACAGCCAAGGGATCGGGTCTAAACTGCAAACTAACCCAAAAATGAAAATATTTCTAAAAAACAGGAACTCAGTATAATTTTTGATCCATGCAAGAAATGTGGCAGAAGCTTAACCACCCCCCCCACCCCCAACCCACCCCACCTTTTTGGCCGGAGGCAGTAACTGTATGAAGCTATTATGACGAAAATTATCTTAAGGAACTTACAACTGAACTAAATCAGTTGCCATCCAGGAAGTGATCCATCTTCATTTCAATACGTTACACCTAGACAGGGGTTTCAATCATGCGTCATTACCGATGCGTGAAGAAGCAATGGAACCACCACACACTCCATGAGATGAATCCATCACCGGCCTCCTCCACCGGACTGCCAGGCTTCTGCAAGCAGCCGCGCTGATAGAGAATTTTAATTTTTTTTTGTGGGGGGGGTGAAGGCGGTTAAGCTGGCTTTGGGTTGCAATTATGAATAGATATACCATGACCAACCTATTATTCACATGGCTGAGCTGCAGGTTCGAGAAAGCGCAGTTTTTATGGTTTGCGGGAACCGTAGGCAAATGAGTAGGGAGGCCCTGCGTTGGAGATGCTGGGATGTCTTACCGCGGTGGTGAACAGTACTTCCATCTGCAGCACTTTTGTTGGTATTTTTCAAAAAGCGTGAGTAGATTGAGATCCCAAGCAGCCTTTGATCACTGCATCCAAAATCAAACACGTTTGTCATGAGGAAAAGGGCAGCTCTTTTAAGAGGAGAGCTTGGGAATTCAATCACACACCCTTGTGGCGGACACAGAGAGCGGGTGCAGAGCAAGGTCATGTCTCTGCATACAGTAGATCGGGCTGCATCTCCGGAGACGCGCTCTTCAAACAAATCAACTTCAAGCCTGTCCATCAGCGAGTCTATTGAATGTCTCTGTGCTTCCCGTTCAGCACGTGTCACACGGCCGTATCGCATGTCCGCCACCGTCAAGGTTAAGTGACGGACTGCATTGAGCAAATAGATCATCCAGATCATCTAGGATGTTTTTCGTTTGTTATAATGAATAATATTTTTATCAACCTCTAGCTGCTAAAGCCCCTATATGCGCTACTGCTCACGTATTTTACATCTTCCTGATGTAAACTGTCTTACAGACAGGAAATTCAATTTCTGTTAACTGATTACATTTCTTGCCTTATTTGATTGTTTTAATTTGATTTCTATTGTTTGTTTTTATTGATTCAACCTTACATCTTTTTCTTTTCGTACAGACAGTCCACAGGTTACAAACGAGATCCGTTCCCTAAGTCTACCTTTAAGTCAAATTTATAGTTAAGTAATAATAATAATAAGAAGAAAAATATGGCGATAAAGAGAGTAACTACATACAGTACTGTTATGTACCTCAAACCAACAAACCGCTGAAGTTGCACAATGTTTTCATGAGCGTCACGAAGTAGCGCATGCGTTTCTTGTTATGAACCATTATATATAACAACAACTTTCAATTTAATAGACTTTATGACAGTTCGTACGAGTTGTCCGTGAGTTGGACGTCCTAACCTTGGAGAATACGTGTACTATTTTCTTTCTATATTTCCTGGGAGCACAATCTAGAGAGAAAGTGTCAAATAGAAATTTATTACGCATATGTACTGAATATGTTTATGTAAGTGACAAATGAAACTTGAAACTTTACCATTACAACAAATGTTTCATTAAAAAAAGTGATTTATATTTATTTATTTATAAAAGTGATTTATAAGTTACTTCTGTGTTATGAAGTGATGAATATCATCCAGATTTTGACGCGCTGAGCGATTTGAGCAATTTACAGATGACAAGATTGGCTCAGAATCATGTGACCTCACACAGAATCATGTGACCTTCTACAGAATCATGTGACCTCCTGTTCTTGTAGGACTCTTGGCTGAATGGGATTCATTCAAAAGTCCCAGGAGGTCAGCTGTTTGTACCTGTCTGGAAAGGGCTTAATTGGTGAATAGCTTTGGTAGAACATCCAGCTGTAGAGCTGTGAAGGAGATTTTCAGAGTCGCTTCATGTAAAAAAAAAACCCAATTAAGAAATTAAATAAATGTAATGTGTGGTTTCATGTGACATTTACATCAAATTAGTATGGATTATAGGATGTAAGTAGGAGGCTGAATGGGTTTTCTTTTAAATGGAAAATCAGAAAATGTAACTGATGGAGGGGAAAGTAAATGATAGGTTGCCCGGGTCTTTGTGACTTGACTGGGTTTGACTTCAGTTAACTCCCGAGGGAGGGCGTGCCGACTCTTATCCCGGTGTTGGGTCTCAGATCCATATCGTCACCTGAGCGCCGAGGATTCAGACTCCGCTTCCATGACAATAAACTGGAAATTTTGCTATTTCTGGTTGACCTCGAGGACTGGTGAAGTGGTCGTGTCTTTGACAGCAGTCAGTGTGAGATTAAATAGTTACCGCCGCTGTCCTTAGGTGACTAAGGGTATATTGTTGGGGGCTGGCAGCGGGGCCACCCTGGTATTGTAGTTTTTATGGATGTAAATTTGTACCCAGACACAGGAGAGGCTGTGTTGCCTTTGTACCTTTGAAAAATATACATGAACAGAATCACTTCAAGGACAAATCTGTCATGATAGTAAGTACATGTATCTGTGTATTGACTCATTGGCTTGGAAGTAACACATCGAAGACTTGAATAAGCTCATTGAAGACATTATGTGCTGCTGGCACATCTCTTTTATCACCTTTCACCAGGTGAGTGATGAATGATTCCCTTTTTTCTATGGTACCAATGACAGACACAAAGTTTTACACCAATTATAACATAGGTCATTCAGGTGTAATATACAGTAGTAAGCATAGCAATGTGCTAATCCATCGTTTGTCTGTTCTTTTAGCTTATTGGAGTTTTGTTCTGAGGCTAGAAAGAAAAGTGATTGGTTGTGAGTGATAACCAATCGCATTTTAGAGGAGGTGGGTCCAAGCAACTAGAGGAGGATCCACCAATCACATGTCTTGGTCCTACCTCCCCAACTTTCTTGGACCCACCTCTTTTGTAATCTGATTGGTTGTCTCTCTGAGCCAATCATTTTCCATTCTGCCCTCAGAATATTTTTGTGTATATAAAACTCTCACAAGCATTATTTTAAGGCCTGTGAATCAATTCAGATTCCGACCCAAATGCTGGATCAGACCTAAAACTGAAACAGGTCAAAGTTCTCTTTACCTGCTGATAGGTATTACAGTACAAGGTAGTGGTGCAACTGAATGTCTGGTTTAATGATACGTTAAAAAGCAATGTTTTCCAAAGTTAAATACTTGGGTTGGAAGGATGATGAAATATTGGCTCCTGCAGAGCTGTCTCAATAGTTTTGCCTATCTTGGCTGCCTGGAATCAGGGAAGATTATTCTCCTTATCATCAATATTATAAATAGAGACAGTGGCTGGGATCTCACTGTTATTTCACTGTTATACCGTGTCAGGAGTACTCAAGTATGCACCAGCTTCTCAGAACGGGCTGCCAAAATATTTGTTCCAGCTCAGCTGTAAGGTGGGAACATGAGAGCTGGTCTCCCCATAGACTGACCCCCTGTCCCCCCCCCCCACCCTCAAACCACGCACACAGCTTGCCACCGCCACTGCGGGGAAGCGTGCCTTGCTGATCAGGAGCAACCATCGAGTAACAGTGCATCTGGCGGAAATATCTTACAAATAAAACGGAGTCCTGGAAAGGCATAGCAAGGCTGGCTGCTTGCTGTTCCTGTACTGAGGAGTGATGCGGTGATTCAATGCTGTACGTCGGAGGACAGTGTCATTTAATCCTTTCCAACCCCCGATACACCACCTTTGACATTTCCTTGGAAGATGTGTGTGACTTAGTAGGTTAGGCCTCTGTTCCTGTGTTCAGAAGGTTGCTGGTTTGAATCCCAGGAGTAAGGCTCTTAACATACTGGGTGCTGGATAAATTCTTGACCTTACACTAAAACCACAAGCTTTGCTCTCACCTCTGTATGTATCACGGGGGTGCTGTGTGGCTCAGCAGGCTGTCTTTGATCAGAAAGTTGCTGGTTCAAACCCCAGGGTCAGCAGAGTAATGTCACTGTTGGGCCCTTGAGCCCTCTGACTGCTCCAGGGACTGTCTGACTCTGCATTCTCACTTTGCACTAAAGCATTTGCTAAATACAAAATGTTCAAAAAATGCATCACCGACAGCAAGATTGGATATGTGAAAGCTTATATATTTGAACAAATGGTGAATAAAGTATTGCTTTGCTTCTAGCTGTTATACTCAATTTCCTATTTTTTTATTTTTAAGTTTAATATGAGTCTGATTCTCCTCTTACTTCTCATTCTAAATATTAAACTTTATCTTTTCAGCTCTGGATGAATGTCACCCCCCCCCCCCCCAACAGTACAACAGCTGGACCTCTCAAGGGATTTTGGCTGCAATCTCGAGCTCCATGAAGTTCTTCCGCCTTTTGCCTTTTCTTCCTGATGCAGTCCCAGAAGCCTCTCTCGGCGATCAGGATCCCGTGCTCCTCTGGATGATCTAATTGCCATCTTATGATAATGATTATGATGATGTTAATTACATTTAATAATAATAATATCGACTCAATCCTGAAACGGTCAGAGATTGCGCTACTTATCAACCTAAGATGGTTCCCATCAAACCGAAGTATCTCCTCTCCATTCATTCTGCCTCTGAGGAGCGAGAATGTGCGTAATATTACTGACTAAGCTGAGGATTGCACCCTTATTGCAATTGTAATTTGTTAAGGAAGTGTCAGTATAATTTAAATTATTTTTCTGTAAGACTAATTACAGCTGTGATTAGAAGGAGGAGAAAAAAATGCATGTAATTTCCAGTGAATCTAATAATGTTTTAATAATGCATGTATGCGGAGGTTTGCTGTAATTGCATGCAGATCCATTAATCTAAAATAGACTGACGCTGGCTAATTGTTATCTCAATTGCATCTTCATTGCGGCTGTTTTGTAACCCTGTATCACATCAGCTCTCTCACATGTACCACCTTGGGGACAGTCGATCTCCATTCTCAAACGGTGTGCATGACATCCATGATAGATTTCCTGCTGGGAGCTCCGCTCTCAAATAAGAAACACAATCGGATCCAGATTCCTACCCCGTGAAGAGCCACCTTCATCAGGACTCCGATTTTTTTCTTCTTCTGGGGAACCAGTGCAACATTTCTGCTTAATGATGTAAAAGATCGGGTAAATGCATCACAGATCTGGCCTCATCAATCACCTTGGGTTGCGCTTCAGCTTACGGGGGTGGGGCGCTGGTTAAATGACTCTGCAGAAAGTAGAAGTAGAAGCCGATGTTTGTAATGAAGCCTTTTTCCCTTCTATATTTACACCTCTCTGGATAAGTAATTTACATTATACCTAATAAATTATTTAAATTCAATTTCACACTTGGAAGAAAAAAACGCGACACATGCAAAGAGGAAGGCGGTCAGCCTTCACGAAGCAAGCAGGCGACTTTTATTGTTTGTTATGACGCTTGTTTTTATTCCATTTAACTTTTAATTATGCGTATATGTGTCTCGGCTCTGTGACTGGAGCGCTTTATTAGCGACATGGGGAGAGAACGCATTTAGCGCGTCCACACGGCGGGCGCCGCGCTGTCATCCCCGGCAGGACCCAGGTGACGGCTGCCTCATAAGCAGTGACTGTTTTAATACGCTCGGTGCTTATTTCGGATAATAATTCATCTGATTATATAAGTCAGAGAGTGGGGAGGGGGGTGGTGTTTATCGCCTACCCAATACGGAACTTTATAGCAAGGTGGGGAAATAAAAATCTGCATGCTCATTGCGAAGAGTGTCCTTGATATTTACGGTTTCTTCATTATTAAATAAGCCTGTAGAGTTTTTTTGTTTGTTTTTTTTTTCTAATGAAGGTGACCGATCCCCGCCCCTCGATCATGTGATTTATTGTTGAAAGTACAATATTATTCGACTTTTTGACTCACCCCTACAGTTTGCCGTTTTAAATAACTTTGATCTAAACTACAAATCAAAACAAAGGGGAAACACCGAGGATAGGCATTTTTGTCAGTAGCTGAATATAGGCTATCTGAAAAGGACTATAAAACATTTTGATTCTCATCACTATCCTCTTAGAAAGACACGGAGATCTAAGTCAAATAAGAGATCAGAAAAAGTGCCTCTCTTCTTTTATTCTGCTAATGAGAGGATACTACTCTGATAAAATATTTATTGGCTGGTTTTGCATGTTTCACCTAATCAGCCGGCGTGTCGTACTGGCCATGTGCCCACAATCCTTTGCGCCCCGTCTGACTGACAGCCGCTGACATGCGCAAACCCCCAGGCCGGGTGAGATTAGCTCTGCAGTATATTAACTGTACTCACTCTCACGGAGTAATAAGCATCTTCCGCTTCAGTTACATTCAAATTACTGCGTGTAAATGTTTGTCCTGGGAGATGAATGCAAACCACAGCACACAGGCTTTGAAAGACCTGAGACGGAGGAGCGTGTGTGATTGCAGATCATGGTGCTGTAACTCACGGCTGACTAGACCAGCACTAATTAATAATGTATACAAACCCGCAGCTCTCTGTTAAATGGGCGCCACTGCACATTTTACCCCAAACTTCATAGAAAACAACATACAGGGTCTTTTTCAAACTTTCCTGAATTGTTGAATGTGTTTATTTTGTAATTCTTTCCTTATGTGTTTAGTTTCTGTCTCCCTCCTCTCATTTCTGATTCATTTATTAAAACTATTATTTCTGTTTATATATTAGGACACCCAGACCTATGGTTTCAGTAAAAAAAAATAAAAAATCCAGTTAAAACTGAAAAAACAGCTAAACGGAGGCAGTTAACTCTGTCTCCATAGGGCTTAGAGACAGTAACAAAACAGAACATACCACCGGCAGCTATTAATTCCTTTTATTTCAATATGCCAGTCTATCTGCATATATAAATATTCAGTTTAATAATATGCTATTTCACATAGATTCAGGGAATCCTTTTGCTGTTTTTTAAGTTTGATCTGAATTCTGTTTCCATCCACAGAATGAGCATAAACACCCTCTGATCACCCTGCAGTTAAATTCAGCCAGACTCATATTTGGATGATCTACACCATGGTTCCTCCAACTATGGTCTGTGAGCCCACTCCCTTCATTTGACTAGCCCTGCTACCCTCACCAGCAGTGCATATGGTCTGGCCCCTCTCCACATCTATCAGAATAACATGCATAGGTGCGTAATGAAATATGCAGCAAACCAGATGTGGGTAGTATCCATAGAAACATTCAAATCAAAATAAAATAATAAAAATCAAAAAACTTTACCTACTGCATATCCAAGTAAATGCGTATGTGTTACGCAGACATCCTACCTCTCCCGGCAAATTCACAGCAGTCCCCTGATACTGCAAAAGAGACACATTGCCCCAGAAACCTGCCATTCCCCTATTTAGCAGAGGTAAAATGAGCTGGCAAGAAATGTTACTTCTGGAAGACCGCCCCACCCTAACCGTCTGGCAAATATTACCACCAGCAATCCGCCCCCCCCCCAATCAACAAATCTTGCTGCCACCTACCCCCTCCCAATCCCCCCCCCCCCCCCACCTAGCACTTGGCCTGGGCGGTGTCTCTTTATTGTAATACCATCATACTCTTCAGACATTATACCGTGGTATACGGTATTTTAAAAAGCAACACTATTCTTGTGTTTTCTGATATCACCCCCAGCCCTCCCCCCTTGGTTGAATAGTTTGCGGAGTTCTTCTCTGCATTGTCCAAGTTACCATAATCCATTGACTTCCTGATGTCATTCTCAGCTCAGGTCTCGCTGTCTTGGTCTTATGTTTTTTTTTTTTTTTGAACGGCTCATTAGCCTTGACTGATCCATTGATACGAATAAATCACATAATTTAAATAGCGTCTAACCAAAAACATGGTACTTCGGGACTGTTTTTGATCACCTGCAATTGTGAAATTATTAATGGGGACTATTTTTACCCCTGAAATTAATCATTCGGAAATATCATTATTTCTATTAATTAATTAAAGTTAAATTCCATTAATTAAACTATGCATACTAATGAAAGGAAAATACGAAAACTGGAACAGCATAAAGATGGAGGTAAGGAACCGCTGAAGGGAAGAGAATCATACTCATTTGGATGTACGGGAACACCCGTAAATGCCTGACCTACCTTATCATACTCATTTGGATGTACGGGAACACCCGTAAATACCTGACCTACCTTATCATACTGATTTGGATGTACGGGAACACCCGTAAATACCTGACCTACCTTACCCGTAAATACCTGACCTGCTCTGTCTTCATCTACTCTCCCTCAGTTATGTGCCCCTGTTAGTACTCGCTGCTCCTGAATACTTACGCTTGTTTTCTTGCCCTCCTGGTGTTTGGATTTTAATCGCTATTTTGATGTTGGGTTCTTGCGATCTTTTCCGATGCACTGTATTGCTTGTGGTCCTATGCTAACCTGTAGCATACCTGAGCTGGCCGCCTGACGGCTACATGCTTGTGTGTTATCAGTGTCGGTTGTATGTCGCTTTGAACGTCTGCTTAGTAGATGAATGTAGATGTGAATCTCAGTAGCTGAGTCACACTCCTGCATTCTGCACGGGGAAACCCCACTCTCCTCCCCAGCCAGAGTGTTTCTCTTTCGCCTTACTTTACCCCCCCTAACCCCCCACTGTCCTGTTTGTAGTCATTCTTACTTTTTTATTTAATTAGCAGACACTTTTGTCCAAAGCAATGTGCATTCTTACTTTTGTTTTTATCGCACTTTGATTAAAACATCCCGCCTAATGCACCATGGCCATGACATTAGGCTATGAACCCACGACCTTCCGAGCACAGACGCAGCATCTTAACCTGCTTGGCCACACCTCCCATCCTCTCTTCAGCTCCGTCTGACTCCTTTCCGACTCCTCGCTGCCAAAGAGTCTCTCGCCACCTACGACTGCGGGCCTTCACTAAGACCAAAAGTATTTATTCTCACGCTAATTTGTAACTCTTCCAGCAGCTCCGAGGAACAGACGGCCCGTCGCTCCTGTCCCTCCCACATAACCGGCTACCGGGAGAACATCGCCGGCAGCAACCTGAAATTAACCACGCAAGGCAACTCATATCTGCCTCTTCTCCCACTACCTGTCTAATGCTGCGGAGGAACGGACTGGGAGGACTGGGCGGTCTCCCGACATACAATACAGCCTCCCGTCAGTGACAGCCTCACCAGGACCCCTTCCACGGCGTACGCTGTCCCTGCTATCAAATAATCCCCTGAATGCCAGTCATTCCCATGCAGATTTATGAGATCCATGATAGCGTTTCCTCAGTTCCTGTTTTTATTGTCAGTTCTCGTTTTTATTGCCGTGTCTTTTCTTTTATTATTTACTTATTTATCTATATATTTATTTATTTATTTATAATTGTCTTCCATGTCCTTTGTCCCTTTATTTCACACATATTGTGGGTGAGGGTGGCAGTAGGGGTGGGTTGATATTGTCTTTATTGTGTAAAACACTTTGTGTCGCATTATGTCTGCAGGAAAAGTGCTGCATAAATAAAGTCTGATTGATTGACTGACTGAATGTTTAAGTAACACAAAGACCCCTTTTATCTGACTGTTCCCAGCTTCAAAGACAGAAAAATATAGAAAGCCTACAAATAATCTATTTATGCTGCACCGACACCAAGTCTAACTATCACAGATCGTAGAGGAACACCGGTGGAATGTTCTAGAGACATGGTATGGCTACTGCTGTATGACTGCTTCTGTGCACCTTTTTCCCATGAAACAAAGCTGTTCCCTATTATTTGCAAGACAGCCCAGTTTCTGCCAATCAATAAGCAGTTAAATCAGGCAGGAATCTGAGCGCCGGTGTTTCCTGTTAATAAGAGCTGGGCTTAACAAATGTCAGACACAGCATCGCCACTGAGAGCCTGCAATCTGCTGCTTATTATTACTATTAAGTGGCGATGGGAGGCGGATGCCTTCAAACCTTCACAGTCGGTGTTATTACTGCGTCCTGCCAATCACCACCCGGCTTAACCGGTGCCATTCAAATCATATTACACTGGAAACGGTTTATAAACCATTCAGCCACCAGCATGGCGGAATAATCCCACCCACAATAGTTTTAGAAGCCGCATTTCTCAGGCTACCAGAAATAAGGGCAGGATTTTAGCGTGTGTCATTAACAAGGATTATTTTATGAAAGCACATTGGAACAGGAATTAATTATACGAGGGGTGGGATTATGCTGATTGGACCAGTAGTCTTTCAGGATCCGGTCCGATGTCTGGGGTACCAGGCAAAGCTGATGCCCGTGGGTTAACCTCAGAGGTACAGAAGGTGCGCCTCTGAAATTAAACTGCAGTAACAGCAATTATAATAACAAAAGATGTAGCCAGCTAGTATGCTAATCAACAGAATTATGAGAGCAGCATTGTATTAATAATGTGTAATTAATATTAATGTGTTAATATGGTGAGTTTGCATGTTCTACTGTGGCTGCCTCCTACAGTCCATGCAGTTATGGGAATTTAATTTTATGAATTAATGAAATGAAACTATATTTGCCATTTGTATAAGTACATTGGCGTTATTTAGTTTTTACATATGCCATCTTGCTTTTCTTTTTAAGAGAGGCCCACACGTACGTAGTGGTGAAGCTATATGGATCTGGAACATTTTTGGGCTAATTAGCTGAGCACGGGATTCAAACCAGCAACCTTCTGATCACAGGCACAGAGGCCTGATTGACTGAGTTACACATCACCTCCTGTGTTGACTGTATTAACCAAATTACCGATAGTGATATACTGTGATTTAGGCCATGAAAGTAAGACATAGTTGAGTAATAGCTAATGAAATAATGACTGACTGGCATTATGTAGTAAATAATGGGTGCCATCAAATGTGTAATTTTTGCCAGTCATTTCTGTGTCCACATATCCAGTGCCGGATCACAGTGGGCTGGACACATACAGTGTAGGGTATGACCCCGGCCAGGAAACTCCCTGGATAAGATTCCCGGTCTTCACACAGGGAAACACCAAAAATCGGAGCCACCAATGCTAACGTAACCAAACTATGTTTGTGGAAGGAACTAGTGGATCTGGAGGAAACCAGTCTGAACACAAGGAGAACACGTAGACCCCGAACACGTCACAAACCCGTCACCCTGCCCATCATTTTTTAATGAAAGGATCTGTTACTCGCTAGTGCTTTAGACAAAAATCTGTTGCTGTATGAGCAGACAGCGTCACACTGACTAGCGAATGCCTAGGAGGATCGACAGGTTGTGGTGTGTCTAAAAATAGACATGTCCTCTCAGGCAAAATCTACTCAACAAAGTGCATTAAAAAATAGGTTAGGTGAGAGAAGAACTGGGATTCGGTGTGTTCAGAAATGGGTAACGACCCAAACACAGCCCATCTTTGCTGTGGTAAAGACCAGTGCTATCTGCTTTTCTTACTGCACCTAAACCTTCCCTTAATTTTTAAATTATAATAAATTTTTTAATTAACTAATGTCCTTAATATCCTTTTCCCAAAGATGGTTGTGTACTGTGTACCTTTAAATTCGTCTGGCCATCTATCCTTGTTTGCACCATAAGCACTGTCTTGCATTTTTTCTTGTTTGGCACTATGTGTTTGTTTTGGCTGAACTTAAACGTACTTGGCTGCTGTATACAGAAGAATTTCCTGCCGGGATCAATGAAGTTAATGTGATCTTAAGAGCAAAGATATCATGTTACTCAGCCGCGAGTTTGTGCTGAGAGCGAGTAACAATGGTCTGTGTATAACAAGATGCCAGAGCCGGACCCAAAGCCACGACCCTTAGCAGCACCATTTGCTAACTGGAGGGTCTCCCTTGATAGATTTCTCTGGCTGGGGGGGTCAGAAGCAAATTTCAAGGGGCGTAAAAACCCATGATTTTACAAGATGACTATGTGCCTGGCCAAAGCACTATGTTTTCAGTTAGGTGTGCCCAGCCGATTTTACTGCGTAGCGCCGTCGTAAAATCCTTCATGGCTGCTGTATCGCATCCGTCTGCGGGGGAGCGGCAAGCTAGCAAACGCTGTCGGGACGGCAGGAGTGTGCAGAGGGGTGGGATTGACATTATCAGCAGTGGCTGACAGGTCGCAGAGGACTACCACTGATTAAAGATTCCCCGGCAAACAGAAAGAGATTATTTTCCGTCGGAAAGTGCCCCTTTTGGACGGACGGGTCGAAACCCACTTGGTAGACAGCGACGTCAAGACGGCAGAGAGGAGGACGCCGGAGCACTGATGGACAGCCTGTCCGCGTGCTGTGGAGAGAGAGAGAGAAGCCAAGGGATGGAGATCAATTTCTGAGGTTGCACAAAAGTAGATTAGGTTTCTGGGGAAGAAGAAGGATGGTCCAATTTATCAGCAGATGGGGAAATAAGCTAAAATAAAGGATGTGGAAATAAGGGCGGAACGAAGAACATGGGATCAGAGGATGAGGTCCGGAAGAGTGACTGGGTCCCAGGGTGAGCTGGCAGCTTATGACTCTGTAATGAGGAGCAAAGATCAGAGAAAGGAATCAAGCCAGTAAACACTGGAGTCCATTAAACGTCCTGACTGGAGGAAATGGATAAAAACATTACCGGCACTGCCTCTTTCTGCGGGGAAATTGGAGAGGAAGTGAAATATGCAGACAACAGGAAACAGTCAACAAATACTTACAGGGGGCTTGTTTTTTTTAATGTTCCATTATGGATCGAGATTTTCCTGGGAATCGGCAGCTAAGAGAATGATGTAGTAAAGGCAACAATCAGAGAAGCAGTGAAACAGATAGTCGCTTGGGCGTCTGCCATTGGCTGCGTGATCCTCCGCAGCCTGAGGACACAGAGACACGGAAAACATGATACAACCTAAATTTTAACCCTTTGTTGCCCCCCCCCCCCACCAAAAAAAAAAATATATATACAATGAAACAGTCACAAAATCGTCATTGAGGTCAAGAGAGGCATTGCCTGAATTGCAGGTTTACAGTACCGCGACACACATTCAGGCAGTAAAAAGACATTTAGACAATTATAGACAGTAGCAATAAATAACAGACAAATAAAGGTTCAAAAATAAGCATTATGGCACCGGGGGCTGTATAGCAATGAATGAATGAATGAATGAACGAGCAAATGAACAATTCAACAGAAGCAGAGGGAGCATCAAAGAATCAGAGCCAACAATCTGACTAATACTCCGTTCTGAGAGTATTAGTGTGTGTTCCTGCTGACCAATCAGACCAATCAGATGGTGACCTATAAAGCCTGTTCCATCTGACTGGATGCCCAAATAAGGACGTGAGGAGGGGACAGGACCAGGCAAGACTGGACAGAACCGGACAGGACCAGACAAGACTAGACAGAACCGGACAGGACCAGACAAGACTGAACTGGACTGGGCGCCAGGCCTGGTGTGAGACCACTGGTGGGTCGACCGCTGTGGGGTTTGTCTGAAGGCTCCACTGTATGAGATTTCAATGCTACCCATCCGATCACCGCTGACTTCATTGGAAATAAAGCTTTAACTACGCTAATGTGAAATATGACACAAATTAGTCTGCTCTCCTAAGCAATACTTAAACACAGAGTAATTGAATGAGATGAAACAATTTTATCAAAGTGCCTTAGATGCTTAATATCATATTAGGATAAATAGTTTTATAAAATTATAGATATTGAGGGAAATTGACAACCTTTTGGAGGCTGTCACACATTATTGGGTAGTTATAACTAATTTTCTTTACATTTCTATAGAGAAAAATCACTACTTCTGTTTTAAAACAAATTTAATTTTCAGATTTCATTCTAGGTGAAAGCTGATGCAGTTGTTTTGTCCAGACGGTGACGCTGTGATGCGTTGTTGACGCTGTGCAGTGACACATCGGCAGCGTGTTGACAAAACGGGCTTTAATGTCACCCAGCTGATGCCGGGAGGTGTGACGGAGTCACTGTCACCCCCGAGAAGCTGCACCGATTGTTCGGTGGCGATCAGCATGATGTCCTCAAGCGGACACAGATGTGAGACATTGGTGACTCACGGTGCTTTTTCTTTGTCCGTTTTGCAGGATCGTTAAGGCTTTTGTGAAAGAGATGGGGGGTAATGTGTGGCTCAGTGGGTTAGGACAGCGCTTGTGATCAGAGGGTTGCCAGTTCAAATCCCTCGGCTGGCAGAGTGATGTCAGCGTCGGGCCCCTGAGCGAAGCCCGTAACGCCCAGTTGCTCCACTGACTGTCTGATCCTGCTTTCTGGAAAATGTGTGTCACCTTGTACAAAAGCTGCTGCTAAACAAATACAATGAAAAAATAATTTACCCTCTAAAACCAGTCTGACAGAATGGCAAAAAATCACCATAGTAATGACCCCCCCCCCCCCAGGTGTGAGTGTCCTGCCCCCCCCACCTCCTTCAGCTTCCAAATGGACACACTAAAAGCCAAACCCGCCCTCATCTGGCTGCTATCGGCTTTCCACCGCATGGCCCCCAAGAGGGTGGCTTCTCACCAGCAAGGGGACACACCAGCCGTCCCACACCACAGCCCCAGCTTCCCATAACCGAGGCGGAGAACGTGCTGGGGGTTTATCAGCCAAGTCAACACAGGATCCAAATCTTGACACCGTAAATGAGCAATCTGTCAAAAAATAAATAAATAGAACAGCGCAGAACAATTCCGCAATCAGAGTCCAAACGAATTGCAAAGTCAACAAATCAGGCAGAAGGTCAGAAACACCGATGGCGATAAAGCACTACAGAGAAACACAGTGCAGCTCATGATACCTCAAAAATGAACAGACACAAACAACCAGTCTTCACATTCATCTTTATCTTTATTTTATTTAGCAAACGCTTTCGTCCAAAGCGATGTAGAAGTGAGGTAAATAGCACATTACAAACACGCAGCTGTGAAAGATTCGACTAGGCGTAAGTGCAGCTAGGCTGAGCTTCCAGTGAGCGCCTGGATATGAGTGTAAACAGTATTGGAGCAGGAGCTACACAACATCTACCAAACTAAGCAAGACCCTAATAAGATTAAGCTATTCAGATCAGCATAAAGTGCGACATTCAGGGAGCACGGAGCCGTCTCAGGCTAGCAGAGGTGTTCCTATTTAACTAATCACACAGGCGAGGTGGATTGAGAAATCTGGTGAAGATGATGGGGGTTTTGGTGGCTGGTTCTGCTGGGTCCTGGAACCCCGATATTCCTTGATTGAATCTCAGTCTGGGAATGTGAGCCAGGATTGTGGTTTTCAGCATTTACTGTTCCTTCATGGGGAACCTGCATGCGCATAGTTTATACCTCCTGTCTTTCGGGCTCCTCTTCTGAATGAAGACTGTCTGGGAGTATATTTTAATATCATACAAAATCTCTGCGAATATTTTCACCCTGGAATTTAATTTTTAATATTGCATCAGGCATGTCTGCAGGCACCAGGAATTTCTCATTTTCTTTAATTCTGCCACAATGTTGATTTATCAATATTTTGCGATATTATGCGTTTTCTTAAATCTTACTGATGGGGGTTTACTGGAAGCAATCAGGTTAACTACCAAACTCAAGGGTACAACTGAAGTTTCCCGTTTTGTATATGACGCTGCAAACTTTGGTATCTTGTGTTGTTTTTCAGATGCTCATTAGCGTATGAGACTGGAGCCAACAGGCCAGATGAGATACAAATGATAGGAAAACTATTATTATTCATATTTATCTATGTGGTCTATGAATGTGCTGGGGCCTGGATCACAGAGTGGGATTTTTTGGTTCGTAAGATAGCGTGTCGAATTTAAGGTAGTCCGGGCTAAATGGAAGTGAACAAAGAGTAACTGAAGTCCATTTAAACTGCGATACATTGCGATACATTGATCCCACACGTTATCTAGCTAACCAAAAAAATCTTGCCTTGTGATACAACCCCCTGCTCTCATTTGAAAGATTGTTGAGTGAATTTGTCAGTATTCCATTTGCCGTAACAGATGTAAACGACAGACAGATGGCGTTGTGTTTTTCATGCTACATTCTTATGACTTTCCGTTTTATTTATACAAATACCCCCTGCCATATTTTTCCCTTTCTCAGTATGGTTCACACTGACATAAATGTGCATTTTCAAATTCATTGTACAGATGTTCCCAAAGACCCCACATTCAAATAAGCAAGGATGCATTTTGCTTAACCGTTTAATATCCAGAATTATTCCATTTGCTTCCAAACAGACCACCTAATGAAGGGTCACCACTGGGCTATACTATTGCAGCGATGTTAAATAGCACCACTCAAACCATGGGGCCATAAACAGTCACTGCACTAAATATTAAATAAATGTCTCACTTATTTAGGAGATGTGGGGGGGGGGGGGCTTTGGTTTAAGTAACTTTTTGGGTGAGGCGACAGACTATGTTGTAAGAACTGTGGTGTAACGTTTCAATCAAACAAATTAAAAGTAGCATGTGTTCAGTTCACATGGTTAAAAGGAGCAATGAAACATCACTGGCAATAAACAAAAAATCACTCCCACAGACACTGATTGGACAAGCTGAGACAAAACAGGACCTTTAGCTAGTAAGTGAAGGTCCAGAGAACATGATCAGTCCTGTTAGGGCCACTCCGTCATTTTTGTTAGGGTGAAGTCATTTAACAGCAGAGCTAAAGCACATTAGGCAGGCCTAAAAATCCAGAATATTGATAAATGTCAGAATTAATGAAGAATCATGCGTTCTGTCATTGACACCACCTGCACATGTGAAGGAAGTGTCTCTGAGCTGAATACTCATCGCTTGCTTTGAGCATTTAATCAAAATGTGTGATGGAGCAACCAGGAGGTGTGTCTGTCCTGACATAGATTAGTCAAACAACAGCCTTTGTGAGAAGGAAGTAATTTTAGCACCACAATGACATTTGCATCCTTTTTTTCTGGTGCCTGTCCTGAATGTGACAAAGGCAAATAAAAATGAGCATTTAGCAGATTGGGTGACTGACGAGAAGCGATCTACTGCCTGCACCATAGTGTGGCATACGAGAGGATGAATCAACAGCATGTTGATAAGGGAGAAATCGGGGAGAAAGACAAAAGCTGCTCATTCTGCTGATATTTCCTATACTCTGCTATATCCAGGTCACTCGTACCTTCTCTGTCCTTCTTACCCTTGGTAATGAAGTAGGAATCTTGCCTGATTTCCAGCCAGCCACGCTATCCTTAACTCCCGAAAGATATCCTCCAGCAGACAGTCACCAGAATCTGTCCTTTTTAAAATGCACCTGGGTGACGCAGTTTCTAAAAAAAGGTACCAGGTACTACTGAGGACCGAACATGACCGGAGGCTTGACTGTAGGAGGAGAGGCCCGTCCATCTTTGGGCCAGTAACGCGAGTGTGAGAGCCGTCTCGGCATGAGGACTCACCCATGTGATGTAGGGGTACGGAAAAGCAGAACCTGGACCTGAGGAAAGGAGGTGTGGATCAGACAGCTAGAAGGGGATCATCGAAATTTACATTTTTATATATTTGGCAGATGCTTTTATACAAAGCAACATACATTTGTAAGAAATCGGGGTCAGGCAGTTCTTTTGGGGGCTAAGGGCCTCACACAGGGGCCCAACCATGGGATTCAAACCTGCAACCTTCCAATCACAGACACAGCATTGGAACCCTCTCAGCCACACAGTGCTCCTGCAATAAACCCCAGAGATGCCACTTTAGCAGGGAAACCAGAACTGATGGAAGATAAAAGTCTCGCATGAGCTGAAACCCCCCCCCCCAACCCTAAGCCTCTTATGTATGACACACTCTCACATGTACACACACAGACACATATGCGACATCAGGAATAAAGAAAGGCCTTTTCAGCACAAGCGCAGCAGCTGGGCTCGGGGGGGTAAATGAACCACATGACCGGCCAGGTGTATAGAACCATCAGGGTGGATTCTGGGCAATGACTGTAGTGGACAGGTGCTTCCTGTATAATGATCACGGTAAACAAACCAATGGCTTTCACTACATACAGCAGGCACACATATAAAGACACTTTCACTATGATATTTATTCAATTATTGTGAATTTGATTTAATTAGCATACTGTATATACAGTACGTTTACATTTATTTTATATAAGAAATACTTTGGTTTAATGCAACATATAATACAGGCAAATAGCTTATTACAAACATGGCTGTGGAGGACTCAACTAGGCAAGGGATTCGGTTTGGTCGGGGGTCAAATCAGCCCCAAACTGGCCGCCCAGCTAATCACTCACAGCACTCATACAAAATTGGTAGGGAAATGTCTCCATCATCCATACTCAAATCTACGCCCTTGCGACTAATGCAGCTAGGCTGAGCTTCCGGCGAGTGCCTGGATATGTGTAAGCAATATTGGGACAGGAGCTACACAACATCTACCAAACAAAGAAAGAGCCCAATAAGAATAAGCTATTCAAATCAGCATAAAGTGCGACATTAAGGGCATTCAGGGAGCAAGGAGCTATATCAGACTAGCAGAGCAGTTCCTGGAACATATATTTAACACATTAAAATTTACATTTATTCAAAACACATCGTTTAGACATTGCCTGGGCTCCAGGAAGGTTAAACATGTGCCAAATGATTTTCGGATACCAGAAACACCTGATATGATATCATAGCCACTAGCCACCAAAGCGGAAATGAATCAGAGAGAGAGGGACCCTTCACGGCTATCTGAGGCTTCATTTCGCTTTAACGGGAGAGTTTCAGGGAGAGTTTATATGCGGTCGCTCAAGTCTTTATTTCTTTTGAAATTTAGGGAGAACTCGCCGTGATCTATGGGCAGCGTGAAATGAACCATTTTTAAAACGAACGCCTGTAAATTCACAGACAGCTGGCAAAACAGATTTAATGTGTCATATTCGCCTCCAGCAATTTGCCGCGGACAGATTTATGATAAAGACTACGGGAATTTTCCTCGTGCCGCAGATTCATCTGAACTCACGGCGTCTTCATTGTTTATTTACAAGGTTGTCAGAATGTTAAATAAATGTTTAAATTAGCACGTCACATTCTGTGCCAACCCCCCCCCCCCCCCCCTCAAATCTGTTGGACACATAAATAGTTTTTTTTGTTCAAAAGCTTGCAATAGCGGTGTGTTCCCTGTTTAGTTTATTTTTTGGCTTTTCATTTATCTAAGAAATGCAGTTCAATGCCGGGACCGGCTGACTTATTAATCATACTGATGTTTAACTGTCAGAGTAACGTTGTTTTTACAAATAACAAGTGCTTTGTTGCATGGTAAAAATCTGTCTTATCATACCAACGTAAAGAGGGGATTCGTCAATAAAAAACTCTACAATTTGACATCTTACAGCAGATATTGCGGTAGATACAGACACAGAGGTAAATACGCACACACAAACACATCCTCTCTCACACACACAATCATGTCATGCAAGCATCTCACGAAAAAAAACTAATGTTCATCCATGCTTAAAAATCCATTTAAAAAGCTGGGGGACCACTAAGGGGGGTGTGTCCGAACACGTGATTGTTTGCAACCCTCATCCAGAAGCGATGGCTGCATGAGTTATGCCAGCCGTCTTTAACCCCCCCTGCGTCACCCTCGGCCAACCACAGGAGCGTCCCGTGCATCATTCATGGTTTTGAAATACGCCCTTTAATAAGCGTGGCTTTTACAGCGCGCCGAGTCTTGGCACCTTTCTAAATTATAGATAAGTGAGGAGAAGCGTCGGCGGTAAACCTGTCATTTCCGCATTACGGATCCAGGGATAATTTATTATTTTTATAAGCATCGCGCTGCCATAGCTTTCTTCTCAACGCTCACTCTTGCTGTTATGGCCGCCCTGAGCTACTTGACAGATGTCGCCCGGAATCCAGCGGCACACCGTTTACAAGCCACCGGAGGAAGTGTGCGGAGTACCGCCATTGCGTGTGACCTATGACCTCCCAGGCACTGAGCAGTATTGCAGCTGCTGAGATAGTGCGTGAGGTAGCTGATGTTAAAATGGAAGTGATGAAATTAACAAATATGATGAAGGATGTTAAAGCTCTTAAGGTACCTCCATGATACAGTTAGCAGAGTTTGCATGAAACTCCTTAAAATTTGCATTTTATAACAGTCAAATTCATATCTATTATGAAAAAATAACATCTGCAAACAAGGGTGTAAAAGAGCTTGATATTGGTGGGACACAAAAATTTAAGAGGTTTTTTTTTGGGGGGGCAGGGGGGTGAGCGAAATATTGGGAGGTATACCCATACATCCCCCCCTCCTCCCATCCTCCCTGGTTTCTACACCTTTGACTTTAATTGCGGAGATTCTACATTTACTTGAATAAATATTGCCTAGTTGTTAAAGAAACTTTGACTTTATTAAAAATTATCTTTTTCTAAATAAAATAGGACAATGTGGCTTACACCAACCCCCCCATTTGGTGAGATGGTTCAGCCCAGGTGTCTGTCCCCTGTCCTGCGTTACACAGTGGTATTGCCATCGCTGCTCCATTCTTCCTGAACAACAGTGTGTCACCTATTATACTGTTTAACAGCATTGAAATCACACATTTATGTGCTGCCCATAAACAGTTACTACACTAAAAAATAAACAAGCACATTCCTCATTTAGGAGATGCTGTACAGCGTGTTCTGCTAACCAGCTAGCTACCAACTCCTGACTCTACTCGCTTTCTAATTATTTAGCTTCTGAAACATTCTGGGGGTGGGGGGGGGGGTGACTTTTTGAGTGGTGTCCCAGAAATATGTGTGATGCGGCGGGCTTTTCCGGGGGGGAGGGAAAGTGTGGCCCCCGGCTCTGAGGCCTTTGAGGAGCGGATGCTAATGCTGGGGCCATGATGATAAGCCCCTCTGCCCCCTCCCTCGCTGAAGGCCTCTGTCCCCGGGAGATTCAAACGGGAGCCATGAGAGGCTGTGTGTTTTCAGAGCTCAGTAGGGGCCCTCGATCTATCCGCCTCTCGCTATCCTCATGTAATTAACAGATCCTGAATATATCCACTCCAGCCTTGAGGTGACCATGGTGCCATCTAACATTGTGACTATTTAAATAAGGCAGTTTGTCCCCAGAAACAGGAAGTCTAAACTCACAAGAATGGCATCTCTAGGTCAGTGTCTCCCAATCCGGTCCTCGGGGATCCACAGTCAGTCCGTGTTTTTGCTCCCTCCCAGACAGTCTACACTTTGGGAGGGACCTGGTATATTGCTTAAAAAAAAAACAAGACGTTACACATTGTTGGAAAAACTCATCGAAAGTCTTCTAAATTGTGATGAGTTGAAAAGCATGAAGTTGGGCTTAGGGCTCAGAAGCAGCGATCCATTCATGAAGGGTGCCCCAATGTCAGCTAACAATTCACCTGTTGTCCATCATCAATGCTACGCTGCTCTCCCCTACGCCTCCTTCAGGGCAGCCCTCCTCTTTTAAACTCCCTAAATGCATAACCTCTGTACTGCGCTCACATGGGTCTGTTCTCTGTCCTACACATTATGATTTTACAGGAATACTTAAAGTGGGACTTCGGTGCAGTGATAGCGGGCTTAGAGTGAGCTGAGACACCTGACTCAAAAGACCAAAAGAGATCAAAATATACGGAGGGGATTTCAAAGATCACATCCTTGGGTTCGCGGCCACTTATCGGATGTGTAAGTCACACTGAATGAAAACATCAAATACAACCCCCTATTCTTTAAAGGCAGTGTTCAGGCCGATCCAGACCATGTGTTACAGACATGCACCGTGAAGCTGATCACATCGTTAGTAAGTCCTGACGAAAGGCTTTCAGCGATTCCCAAAGCTCAAACTCAGCAGAAACAGGGGCAAAGGAGACATTATTCGCAGTCATTATTCAGTCGTTAGTGTCCTCAATTCAGGAGAGCGAAGCTGTGAACAAATATTTATAATATGCGAGCTTTTTTTTAAAAAAAAAAAAAAAAAAAAAAACAATAAAGGCGCGAGCTGCGTTTTCACGCATTTTTATAAAAAGCTTTAATCATCGCGCTATTTCGTTGCGTCTCCTGGCGCTGCCTGCACGGTTAACTCTGGTTATCCAGCTGAAACGGCTCCGCGGCGCCACTCTCATTAGTTTCTGAAGACCGCAGCATTTTGATGACTTTTTAATTAGATGCCCACTCCTCCGACCGCTGCACGCCCCCCCCTAGGAGGGCTTCTCCAGCTGGCGTCCCGCGGCCCCCGTATACCCCAGCCGGCTTTAAACACCTTATTCTGGTCGTTATTTTTCCAAATCCTAAGTAATGCACGCTCACTACCCAGAAAAGATGTCTCCTCCATGCACCATCGTCGCACTCATTTCCTTGTCCACCATTGATCTCCAGCGCTGCTCGATAAATGGCCGAGCTTGTTGGACTGAAATGAATACGAGGAGAGTAAGAAAAAGACGCCTTGTTCGTTTGGTGGGGGGACTCGGTACGTGACGGGACGTCGTTATAGGGAGGGCAGCTGCAGGCGGAATGACCGATGTCGATAAGCACGACATCACAGCGCTGTTATTAGCGGTAAAAGTGAAACATCAACGCCCCCGGATATATCTGCTCAGGATCATTTACAGGCAATGTGGCAGATCTTAATGATCGCTAATCAGGATGCACCAACGTTATGTGGCAAATCCCACTATTAGAATCGTCATTGAATTCCTATTTCCAGACATTACTAAAATTAAATAGGATATGGGTAAATGATTATTGTGTAAAATGTTTGTTTTTCTGTTTATTTTTCTTTGTAAACACTGTAGTCCTGCAATGCTCTGTTACCTCCCGAATAAACAGCTTAAAAATGACTTTTCCCGGTAATATTTCGTGATAACATTTCCAATAAAATAACAGTTATGTTTATTATTGATCTAGCTGGCTTGTCACATTCAGCAGGAGAACCCTGCACATAATAATTTTTTACGACGAAAATTTCTCAGTGAGTTTAATCGATATTAATTCGCTTCGCGTTCGTTTATGTTAATTGCTTAATTAGATTTCTTAATTTTGAACCTGAAACCTTCCACGGCCCATAGACTTGGTTTTATTAGCCATTAAATGCCTCGGTGCCCCCTATTCAGGTAGAAATACTTAAAGTATCTTTTAAACACAAGCACGGGGTGAACAGGCCCCCTTTCCTGACGTTTCGCTCCATTTGCCCTGCCTGCCCCCAGCTGCCCTGCAGAGGACGCTGTCTTGGCCGTGATTTTTTTTTTTGCCCTTGCAGTTATATGGTGTCCATAGAGGAGGCTGTGGGATGCAGGAAAACTGAGAAGCAAAATTAATTTCTGTGGAGGAAAATGTGCCAGGTTGAATCAATCATGATAAAGCCGGGAAATGCTTGCAGGCTGCCTGCTGGAGAACCGTTACCTTGGGACAGCCTGTTGGGACAGTCCCCCCCCCCCCCCCCCCCCCATAAATGGCAGCGAGAATCAACTTTCGCTGGAGGGGGAAGACAATCTTAAGCAGAATTAAGATTCCTCTCAAATGAGCTTTATCCCTCCTTTGAGTCAGATTCCCCTTGTGTGGGCCAGAGAATTTTCCTGGTGGGGGGGGGGGGGGTCACAGAGCCACTTCCTGGAGCGGCAGACTGGGCGTTCATCTTGAGCATGACTGCTCCTCACTTTCGCACGTAGACGTGCTTTCTCCCTGCCCACAGGCTCGTACAGACTCCCAGACCCCCGCCGGCCTGTGGTCGTTTCCGCTGCCTCAGTTTAGGGGTGTGTCGTCAAGAGGGGTTGGGGTCTTCTTCTTGTTTGCAGGGCCCCCACTCCCAAAGGACAACCTCTAGGGCCCAGGAAAGGACCCCCCCCCCACCCCGCCTCTTGATCCCAGGTCTCCGGAGGGTGTCCCGAGTTGTGAAAAACACCTCATGTTGCTTTTATCACGATGTTGGCACCTGCTCAGATGTGCAAATCCCATCGGGGTGGGGGGGGGGGAGGGGGGTGCACGACGGCTTCTGGAAAGAACGGGGCTCAAAATCTAAGACGATCTGAGACAAATTCGGGGAGAGGGGGGAGAGAGGCATGGACAGCAGTCATTTTAATTAGCATGTTATATAAGTACCCCGCACACTAATTATCAGCTTGCCGAGGGGACTTAGTGACTCTGATGAAGAGGAAAAAAAATGCTGCATTCACAACAAGCATTAACACACATACCTGTCCATGCATATGCACAGTGCCCATAAATAAACTCCCTACGAGTAGAAAGCTTAAGTGTTTTTGGAAATATTAATAACTAATCAACGTAATTAATGCAGCGGAATTTATTACAGTCACGAGTCATGGATACGGAACATTCCGGAAGTGGATGGTAATAAATATTAACAAGCAGCGCTCATCTCAGTAATTAACCACCCGGCCTGCGCGGTAATTAACCTTGGTGATTACCCGCCCGGCCCACGTGGCGTGGCGTGGCTGGGTGCCGAGCTTGCCGTCATACACGGCCCCAGCGGCGCTGCTCGAGAGGTAACGATCGGCTTCATCATTGGCGCCCCCATGAGGCCGAACGGCGACGGGATCTCACCGAGATGCTATGCTGACTAAGTGCTGGGATCGTGAGGAATCTCAAACTGCTTCCAGATCTGCTTGAGAAGCTCATTACGCCCACATACATTCCGCATTCACAGGTGCATCATGGGAAACAGGTGACAGGGGTATCATCATTGCTTGTTTCTCTGTGCTTCTGGAACGATCTTCGCATGCCAGCACTCACGGGTAAAAAACAGTCCCCTCCCTGTCCAAAAAAATTTAATTTGTGTACTTTTGAAAGTTTCGGTAACATTTGCCCGGGGTGGGTCAGCTAAAAGCGTCACATGACATTGTTATGTGACACAGCATGGGGCAGCGGGAACAGAAAGATGCAAGAATATGAAATGGATATCGGGCCTGGGAAAGGGACTACAGTGGATTGTAGCGTTGAACATCAACATCTCAGTGCATGTTCTGGGGGCTGACAGATATGATCAGTGTGCAGAGTTTAGAGAAAACGATGCAATAAAAAAAAATGCATCCAGTCAATGTTAGTTCTGTGTCTGAAAACACCTCATTAATGAGGGTAGTCAGAGGAGAATGGCCAGCAGCGATGTGCAGAAAGACATCTCTGAACACACAACTCACCTACCCCTGGAGCAGTTCTGGAGGTAAAAGTGAGTCCTACCTAGTACTAGCTGAGTGTCCCTAATAAGATGACCAATGAGTGTCAAATGAAGTCACATAATCAGTTTGCACTCTACAGGTGATTTAATGGCATCTAAATATCAATATGCAGCACAGAAGCAAATTAAAACTCTGGCAGGTACTCTGGAGCGTAGACGGCACAGATTGGTTGGTCTTCCTTCCCTCTGTCTGTAGTAGATGCAGCAGGGACTTGTGGGTAACACCCAAATGCACCTTTAATCTCCCTCCCCTTGTGACAGCTCAACAATGGCACAGCTGGGAAGATGACAGATGATTGACTATCGCTGTACCAGACGCGTATGTCACTCGCGCATCACAACCGTGTCCTCCGGTGATTCCGGAACGCTCCGCGGCATTCAAAAAAACGCGGCTTTTCCCCCAAGACTGTTCCAGCTTGAGATATATTGTGCAATGAAATATATAATTTAGCAGTGAAAGTCATCACTGGCTCTGGGCAGGGCTCTGGCACTGTTCTGCATGAAGGATGACAGGCTTGTTATGTTGTCCTCAGGTGATATACTGTAACACCAATGAGCTCAGATGTCAGTAATTAGAAAGCTCGTACCCAAAAATAACCCGCAGATCCACTTTTAGGTAAAGGTATACAGCAGAACATGATGACTACATCAATTTCACTAGCTGTCTGAAAGAGTTTCATTCAAAGATCTCTTACCCAGAGTGTTTGATGAAACCAGAATAGAAAAATAAAGCCCTCTCAAAGTTCGGACATCAGTTGACATAATTTTGCTTAGATCTCACAATTAAACTTTTAAACTGTGGTATATGTTCCCTATTCATTCCAAAATAGCAATAGACATAACTGTCTGGCTAAATTATATTTGTATAGACAAAAATGTCACTTACAATAACCAACTCTGCTCATATCAGAAAGTGCAGACTTATCAAAGTGATCTTGGGTGGAAACTGTAATAAAGTCGGAATGCATTTCTGATGCATTAATATCGCTGTTTCTGCATGTAATTCAGATGAATTGCAATTAACTGGCCAACTGGTGCTGGACCAGTGTTGCTCCCCACAGCATGAAGCCTACAAAAAAAAACAAAAACACATGATCTAATGAGACATTTGATGGATGCCTAGTAGCTAACAGGATGCTTACAACCCCCTTTGGTGTTTACCACCATCCAATCATCGAGCCGTGGTTTGGGGCCCCTGTGGTTTGGGGCCCCTTGGTTAGGGGCCCCTGAGGTTTGGGGCCCCCATGGTTTGGGGTCCCTCTGACCTTCTGACTGCTTGACAGCTGTTTATGTAGTTTTTGAAACACTGGTTTGGGGGGGGGGGTGGGGGGTGGTTGACTCTTTCATTGGGGCCCCAGAAACAACAAACCTGCGGCAGCTAACACAGAGTCTCTGTCCCATGCTGGATCCTTCTGGAAGCCCTGGGTTTACTGGTGTCTGCTTTTATCCAGCCCGTTCGTGAGAGTGCGCTCCTGCCTGATGATTGTCACCCAGTCCTCGACCAGCAAGATCTCACATACTGTCTATCACCCTGGAGATGGTGAATGGTGCCACGTCGGGTTGAGGAACTTCACGATGACTCTTCCAGGATGACTGTTTCCAGGGATGGACAGTATTTATGATACATTTATTTTAAATGCCTATTTCAAGTACAAAACAGGATTTGTAATTTGTATTTGATTGGGTTTACGAAAATAGCTTCACATTCTGTATCAAAATACTTTTCTGTTTTGTATTTTTGTACTTTAAAAATTCTTTCTGTGAGATGTCTACGTCTTTCACCCACACTCACATATAAGTTTGCCTGTTCGAGGGTGAACTTTTGAACTGTTTTGGAATACCTGATCTGTATACAGAATTCTCAATCTAGCTTTATTGGAGTTTAAGTAATTTTTTTTACTAGGCTGTGAATGTGTATTCAGCTCCTGCATAGGGTTTGTGGTTGAACTGGGTGTGTACTCCTTTACAAATTCAGTTACTACTTTCTAATCACATTTGTGGGATGTATAAAATCAAATCATATTGATCATTTAAAAATTGACTAAGTGCTAAAATGTTTGTTTTCACCTTTGAAATAGGTGTCCATTGGTTGATAATTGAATAATTGATTACTAAATGATTGCACCCTAATTGAGGTGGCTGGTTAGCAGGATCAGGGACTTGCATCTCATTGCATGAATGATTATCTGACACATAATTTATTATATTTACAATTAACCCTCGAATGATTAATTAATTACTTAGAAACTGGTTGCTATGGCTGAAGGTGTTATCAGCTTATGCAACGAAGGCTCTTCATTACCCAACAGCAAGTAACTAAATAATTATACAATTATGAACCATTAACAAGCTGTTAGAGAGAGAGAGGGGGGTAAGGGGCATGCACTGATTACAGCGTGTGGCTGCACTTGCCTCACGACAAACCACCTCAGGGATGAGGACCTTAATACAGCCATGTGGTGGGTGATACTTCAGCACCACACTAGTCAGAATGGCTGTCAATCCTGCCACCAACCCCCAAGCTTCCCTGCGAGTTGGAGGACCTCCTTACAGGGCGGGATGTAGAGTAACATCATACCCAGGATGAAGCAATTGCAGGTTAAGGGCCTCGCTCAAGGGACCAATGGCGTAGGACCACTACTGGCATTTATGGGATTCGAACCAGCAACCTTCCAATGATTGAGACAGATCCCTAGCCTCAGAGCCACCAATCTGCCCACCACAAACTGTTAGGTACACATTAGACTGTTGGTTATGTTAGGCGAGCCCTCATCTGGGTGATCACGGATATTTGTGGGGATTCTGGAAGTAGCAAACAGGTCTGAACATTTGATCTTTTAACTGTCTGTATTAGTGCGTTTTATGGCATGTTTGTTGTGCAGAGAGAAGCTGTTGCTCTTAAACGTTGTCCACTTAATCAACTGGATCAGTGTACTGCTGAAGGGATAGTTCAAATAGTTTATTTTTAAAATAAAAACATAAAGTCCTTTATTCTGATACATGCTGCAGCTGCTGTATTTCATAGTTTATTTAAATGCAGTTGTAATTAGGGTATTTGATACCTTATTTTGCCACGTCTGGCTGTGTACTGGTGTGTTTGTCCACACGTGGAAAGGTCCGGAAAGGTCTCTCTTTTGCAGACCCCCGCCTCCCTCTCCCCCTTCTCTTGTCAAAAATAATCGTGAGGGCCGTGTCAAAGCACGACTGATCACGGTTATGGGCAGAGGCCGTGCGAGGGCTGCCAGAGAGCTTCAGGGTTAAAGACACGCCGAGATTCTCAGGACTCCATGTTAAACGTTAGCGAAATGTTTGCGTTTCCTGCTAATTTGGTTAGCGACGCATCGTATTTTTTTCTTTAAGTTGTGCCACAAGTTATGGTATCTTATAAGAATCTATGCTTAATTTTGACATGCTTTTTGCTTATTTAGCTTTTCTTTTTACAACATTTTAATTAAAATCAGCAATGAGCAGCTTTGAAACTGACACAAAGAGGAGACTGTCTTTTAACTTGCTGCACCTTGGCGTACCAAATGTCTTAAACACTTCTTTAAAACGTTACTGTGTAAAACGTGTAGTACTGTCATGGCTTCCCAAGTTATTTTGACATGTTATGCCCACCACTCTTTGCTATTTCTGATTATGTGACCATCCCAGGATTATACATCAAGTTTAGGCATCATAACATAATTTAGAGCTATCTGATTGCCGGCAGTCATAGAGTCGCTGTCCATGGTGCTGATTGGTTGCTTGCAGGAAGCAGCGAAATTTTGAGTGGGAATGTTACATACTGCAGCCAACCAATCTCTGACCTTTGATCTATGGCACTGTGATGTCACAATGAGGTCAGAATCCTGCCTGCGCTCTGTTAGCGCAGTTAGCATTTTCTCTGTTTTCAGCTGGTTCCTCTTGGCATTTTGCTTTTCTCCAAGGAGCTAGAAGTCTATAAATTGCCCATAGTGCATAAATATGTGTGTTTCTGTGTATCTTTATAGCCTGTGATGGACTGGCATCCTATACAGGGTGGTACCCTTGCCTTGTGCCCTGTTTGCCTGGGATGGGCTCCAGACGCCCAGCAATCCTGCCCAGGGTAAGTGCTTGGAAGATGAATGGAAAATGTATATATTTTTATTGCAGTAAAATATATTTGATCCTTCATATGCATTAACTGCTTGTAATATTTTTAGGAGTTTTTATGGTAATATTTGATAAATCTCAGTGTGTCTCCAACAATCTTTTTCGGTCTGAAGTGACTTTTATATTTTTTTGCTTTTATCGAGCCTGCGCAGGAAACAGCCGACCTTTAATTATTCCCAAGCAATTAAGTGACAGACAGGATGTGGGGAGGCAATGAATCACTCTCACCTTTTTTGTCATGATGTAAACTAGCCTGCCTGAGCCTCATAAAGAAGGCCAACCCTCACCCGTCATGCACGAGCTCTTTAGATCTTCTCTGGAAAATAAGCATTCACACTCTGCACTATTACCTATTAATCTCCATTCAGTGTCAGAACGAGAAGATCGAACGGCTAAAGAAATTATCTTAGTATGACACTTCAATGAAATATCTGTAGTGCTGTGAAACTCCCCAGTATGGCTGAAGGCTCTGGTGGGATCTTTTAATTGCTGAGGAACTGGAAGGTTCCGGAAGCTGTAACAAGTACATACTAAACAACATTAATGCTGACAATAAAGTGATTCGTTCTAGAAAGAGGCAGCTGGAGAATCGATTGTTGTTCTATGGGTCGGCCTGGCGATGAGAGGCGGCGCGTCATTGGCTGGGGCGCTGCAGTGGGCGGGACTCAGCGATAAGGCTGAGTATGCCTTTCCTGTGGCATGCGGGTTAATGACTGAGGATGCCGAGGTCACCGTGTGGCATGGCACCTTCCCGCCTTCATTTTACTGTTGCCATGGAAATGCCACTTCATCTCCCCCTGTTCCTCTACTCCATCTGAAGCGGAATTCACACAGTCACACTTTGAGGACCGGTCATCGCTATGGGAAATGAGCACAGAGCAGTGTGGGTCCTCAGATGGTAAACTTTGCTGGTTCCTCTCCAGGCCGGCTGGTCCGGAGCGTTTCTCAGTGAGGTCACAGCCACCTACCTGGTGGAATTTGCACATAAGAGTGTGTTAGTTTTTTCCATCCCATCATACTCTTTTTAAGTCACAGGCACATATAGAGGTGAGAGAGAAGCTTGTGGTCTGAGTGCTGGGTCAGCCATCCATGCTCATGGGAATTTTACTTACATCAAAAATGATCTGAGGGCAGAAGGAAAAATGATTGGTTCAGGGAGATAACCAGTCAGATTGGTGAGAACGTGGATCCAAGCATCTAGAGGAGGTGGAACCAACCAATGAGATGTCATCTAGCCTCCCTGGAGCATTTTTTTGGGGAGATTAAGGGCCTTGCTCAAGGGCCCGTTGGAACTGTGGCTACTCTGCTGAGCACGTGACTCAAACCAACAACCTTCCAATCACAGGTAGGGAGGCCTGACCTGCTGAGTCACACTGACCTCAAGTGAGGGGGGGGGGGTTATTCAGCAGAAGATTCAGACCAAAATCTTAATCAGAAAAAATGCCTTTAGTCATGATACTACCCAACAATAAGATCAGTGACCATAGTGATGTTCACTGGCCACGTCTGCTTCCTCTAAACCTGTCAGTGGAGATGATGTTAGTCAGCTGGTTACTGGGGAATCAGGGCGTGAAACAGAAAAATGACAGGAGGAGAAAGAGAAGAACATTGTCAGGGGAAAGCGAAAGGGCGCGCTGTGCCTGCTGGCTGGGCTGCCCACGGTGGGCGAACAGTAAGGCCAGCAGTAAATAGCAGGGGGCCCAAGGACCCCGCCGATGCCTGCCACACCAAGCCAGCGGCCGGGGCTTAATGCCGGTATCTCCAGCTCCAGACTCCTCTCCCCTAATCCCCCTATGAAGAGACGGCGGCCGTTTCCAGCAGGGGGCGGGCCTTCCGCGGCGGGGTGGGGGTGGCAGAGTGTCACCTGACGAAACCCCACGCACGGCCGATGCGCAGTGAAACCGCCGGCTGGCTGCGCGCAAAAATAAAGGCTCTGTGACAAAGATGGAGGCAGAAAGCCTCGTGCCACAAATGCACCACGCCCGTGTGCGTGGTGAACGGAGAACGAGGATCAAAAGTGATGCTGAATTACCAGTAAGGGAATCACGGGCCCCCCGATAACGATTCAGTAAAAACTAACCCGGCTCCCATCAAGCAGCTAGTTAGCATGCGCTAGGCTATCCTACTACGTCAGCGTGCTCCATCATATTTAAAATTACCAACAGGAGTGCAGGAACGCAGTCACCTAATTGGGATAACGAGCATTTTAGATGACTGTAGGTCATACCGTGCATTAAGAGCAAACAAACGACGGACGTGGATGGACCACATAAGTACAGGGATACAGGGATAATAAATGGCCTGCATTGATTAATTAATGATGATGGTTTGTAAATGATGCAGTGGGTCTGTTTGATGTCACATGAGACGCAGTGGGGAGGAGGACCCCCAGGGGTATGTGATGTAAAGATGCCCCCGCCTGGCGAAAAGAGAAAGCAATCTGGTTTGTAAAAGGCGCTCTGGGTAGTAATGGGAACAGGAGCAAAGGGCGGGGCCTTTATTTTGGGGATGGGCGGGACATCGCGGACACACGCCCCGGCGGCGGAGGAGCAGCATCGCGGACACACGCCCCGGCGGAGGAGGAGCAGCATCGCGGACACACGCCCCGGCGGCGGAGGAGCAGCATCGCGGACACACGCCCCGGCGGAGGAGGAGCAGCATCGCGGACACACGCCCCGGCGGCGGAGGAGCAGCATCGCGGACACACGCCCCGGCGGAGGAGGAGCAGCATCGCGGACACACGCCCCGGCGGCGGAGGAGCAGCATCGCGATTGTGCTCCATTTGATGTGCTGTGTGAGCTGCAGCTCGCATGGTGTCCATTTGTATACTGCAGCTGAAACCACACATTTGCATGGGGGCCCCTGTTGACCACAGACAATCACTATTAAATAAACGTACAGGTGTATGTATACTATCCTCATGTGGGTTTTCGCCTGGGGCTCTGGTTCCCATGGTCCAATAGCGCGCAGGGTGGGATGATTATACTATCCATCCATCCATCCATTTTCTGTTCCCATTTGTCCTGTGCAAGGCTATATATGTATTAAATAAACAAAATGTATATTGATAGATTGTTTTATGACAAAAGTAATAAATATGAATAATATAAGAATAATCCATCCACCCATCCATCCATCCATCCATCCATCTTACATGCTAGTCCTCCAGTGCAGGGCAGGGCAACGAATGAATTGGTGTCGGATGTTTGATTTGGGCACCAGACCTGTAGGGGAAACGCTTTTTCTCCTACCAGCGGCCAGCGACGTGACCCATTCCAGATGCAGGCGATTAGAACTCATTCGTAATTGATCACTAGTGACATTTCCAGGGATGAGCTTTGGTGCCAGGCGATGGACAGGCAGCCAAGTCTGGTCACACGTAGTATTTAATGCGGCATAAACCCCGCCGACAGTCTGCTGTCTTCCCGGAGAATCTAGGATAATGTGGATGAGTTTTTACCAGCAATATTGATTGTATAAATAGCCCCCCCCTGCTCTGATGGGCCACTTTGATGAGGCACCACACTATGCAGGGGTATAAGCCAGGGGACCAGCAGTGGTGTTTACCACCACTTACATCACTCATTCACCTGGGGCCCTCAAGGGCCCCCTGTTGGCCACAAACAGTCACTACACTAAATATTGAATTAACTCGTTCCTTATTTAGGGGATGCTGAAGCAGTAGGTTCTGCTGACCAGCTGGCTAGCTACCATCTTCTGGCTACCATTATCTACTCACTAGCTATTTATTTAGTTTTTGAAACATCTGAGGCGAAATGACTTATGGAGAGGAACCCCGAGAAACAACAAACCCACCCCAGCATGATGCAATAGTGTTGCAGTCAGCATGCGTAGGGCCCTCGACACTGGCGAGGCTCAGACACTTTACCGCACGACATAAAGTCTGCACTGCATCGCCGATCAGGGGCAAGAACCTCGGAAGATCAGAATCAGCCAGTGATCTCTACTAGGAATCTGAACCTGCCAGCTTAACCTGACCAGTCCACTGGAACCATGGTGAGCAATCCAGATAAAGGTCTTAAGGAACAGAAAAGCCATTATATTACAAAAAAATAATAATAATAACTTTTCCCCAAATCTCACACACATCCTGTAATTTCATTTCTCCAGTCTGTGGTACTTGAAGGCCTGAGATGTTCCATTTACAAGAACACAGTTTTGATTGCTTCTGTAAAGCCCATAAAAACAGATTTCAATCTGAGTGTAGTGTTTCATTTATTGGACTCAGATACTGGAGGATTACTAAATTTAACATGCTTGCCGTACAATGCCCAAAGGTAATGCATTTTTTTTTCTGCTGCTCCCAAAGAAACCTAATAAAAGAATGGAGGGTTAGTAAAGATGTGGAGTCTTTCGCGGATTTTTTGGGTAATCTCCTCACAATATGAACATAGGTTTGATAAAACTGAAAATGCAAACTTTGTATTTTGAAGCTGCCATCAGCTGATGTGTGGGGAAGGCCGGCTGAGATTGTAGATCACATGACACACAGAGGTGAATTATGGGAAATCGTATGGACTTTCCTGAACATATGCAAAAGAAAAAGGCATTTTTTACACATTAAGCATTAAGAAATGACACAGCAGGCTTACTTATTATGCAAACCTGATTCATAAAATGCATCTATTATGGAAAAACCATAGAACTGTTAAATACAAAGTATTAAATCACAATCTGGTGAAGGAAATCTGTTAAAAACGGAGGTGGTGGTGGCTGTAGCATCTGAAAATGTTAATGTTCATAAATATCCATCCATGCATCCATCCATCCATGCATCCTTATTCCAATTTGCTTATCCAAAGCATGGTCAGGGTCATCCTGGAGATTGTAAAAGGAAGCATAGGACAGAGTGCAGAGGACATCCTGGGTGACGTGCCAGTCTATCACAAAAGGCACACACATTGTGGACGATTTACAGGTGACAGCTCATGTGATTTTGGACCATGGGAGGAAACCAGAGTACCCTGACGATACTCAGACAAACACAAGGACAGCATGCAAACTCCATACACGCACAGCAGATGCAGCATACGAGCTCCACACATACAGAGCAGAGGCAGCATACGAGCTCCACACATACAGAGCAGAGGCAGCATACAAACTCTACACATGCAGAGCAGAGGCAGCATACAAACTCTACACATGCAGAGCAGAGGCAGCATACGAGCTCCACACATACAGAGCAGAGGCAGCATACAAACTCTACACATGCAGAGCAGAGGCAGCATACAAACTCTACACATGCAGAGCAGAGGCAGCATACAAACTCTACACATGCAGAGCAGAGGCAGCATACAAACTCTACACATGCAGAGCAGAGGCAGCATACAAACTCTACACATGCAGAGCAGAGGCAGCATACAAACTCTACACATGCAGAGCAGAGGCAGCATACAAACTCTACACATGCAGAGCAGAGGCAGCATACAAACTCTACACATGCAGAGCAGAGGCAGCATACGAGCTCCACACATACAGAGCAGAGGCAGCATACAAACTCTACACATGCAGAACAGAGGCAGCAGATGAGCTCCATACACACAGAGCAGAGGCAGCATGCAATCTCCACACATAGAGAACAGGGGCAGCATGGAAACTTCACACATACAGAGCAGATGCAGCATACGAGCTCCACACATACAGAGCAGAGGCAACATACAAACTCCACACATACAGAGCAGATGCAGCATACGAGCTCCACACATACAGAGCAGAGGCAACATACAAACTCCACACATACAGAGCAGAGGCAACATACAAACTCTACACATGCAGAGCAGAGGCAGCATGCAAACTCCATACACAGAGAACAGAGGCAGCATGCAATCTCCACACGTACAGAGCAGAGGCAGCATGCAATCTCCACACACAGAGAACAGAGGCAGCATACGAGCTCCACAAGTACAGAGCAGAGGCAGCATGCAAACTCCATACACAGAGAACAGAGGCAGCATGCAAACTCCAAGGCCAAGAGGTGTGAGACCACAGCGGTGTTAAGCAAGTGCTCAGTCATTAATGCTAGAGGGCGGTGTGTGGCCCAGTGGGTTGGAATACTGTGCATATGCTCAATAGGGTGTCAGTTCAAATTCCAGGATCATCAGACTGATCTCACCCTTGGGGCCCTGAACAAGGCACATAGCCCCTAATTGCCCCAGAGACATGATGACCATATCTTTGTAACTGTACATCACTTCAGAACAAAGCATCTAGTAAATATCTATAATAATAATCATCAAGCTAGGGAAAACAGTGCATTTAATAACTATTATTGAATGCTCAACATATCCATCTATAGAATTTACCTCAATTTCACCTTCATTCAATTTAAATATTAGAAATCCTGTTTCTGGTTTGAATAAAGTGACAATCTGGGTCACTGTGGCTTTATATATGTGGAAATTAAATAATTTTGAAACCAGGAACACAAATCAATCCTACAACAAACCAAAATGTACTTATTATAGTCAAAGAAAGCAGTTATATGAGATTAAAAAGTGAGACAGAAATGATGTAATAGTAATGTTACCACAGCACCTTTACAGCATGGTCATTGTTTTCTGTCAACCTTTCAAACGGTGGCTATTAAGGTCGAGTTTGATCTCCCCTAGGAAGGGAAAGATAAGATTTGCAGTTTCTGAAAAAAACCCATCAGACTTACAGTGTACTTTGAGACCGCCCCCTACGCCCGATTGGTCCCTGACGTGCTGAAGTTCACAGCGCCGCACCTGTTAATCTGCGAGACCAATTCTGCTGATTTAATTTAATTTATTCATGGTAGCGCGTTGTCTCCCAAACAGGAAATTAACATCTTTTCATTTCCTTTATTAAATTTCACACGCTCAACCTTGGAGTTAATTAAGAATATCGCGGCTCAATGTGTGTCGACGTCCTCGTGTCTTAAGGGCAGAAACCGAGCCTCCAGGGGTCCAGCTGTTCAACAAGTTTTTCTATCTATCTATCTATCTATCTATCTATCTATCTATCTATCTATCTATCTATCTATCTGCCTGCTTGTCTGTCTCTCTGTCTGTCTGTCTATCTGTCTGTCTGCCTGTCTGTCTCTTTGTCTGTCTGTCTGTTGCCTGTCTGTCTGAACTCTACAAGGGGTCTTGAAAACATGATAGTCTTTTATCCCCCCCATTCGACAAGCCTGTCCCCGTGGATTTGAATGAAGTGACTGTCTGTGGAAGGCATGGTTACCTTACAAAGTGTGCACCATGCATTCCTGCCCAGGGCTAGTTTTTTGTCCCAGGCACCCCACTCAAAAAACACCCCCTATATGTTTCAGAAACTAAATAAACAGCTAGTGAGTAGAGTCAGAAGATCATGGTTAGCTGGTTAGCAGAACATGCTGCTTCAGCATCTCCTAAATAAAGAACGTGTTTATTTAATATTTAGCATAGTGACTATTTGTCAAACCTCCTGGACAGTATTATGCACGTTCACACTTAACAAGTAAAGCTCAGTTCACACAGATTAAAACAAACTAGGTCACGTTCAAAGTTCACAAAGTCCCAAAAATGAACTGCTTCCTGTTCATGTCTTCCGACTTTTTTATGAGCTGCTTCCAATCCAGAGTGCAATTTTTCATCAGCAATTAAAATGACACCAGCGTCACCTCCTATTTGAAAGTATGGACTCTTTATGGATATAAACAAATCATTAGTGTCAGCACCAGTGCATTGGAGCACATCAACACGGATCAAGACAAGGAACGCGCGAGAAAATGAAGACCATCAGGTAATCATTTTCCCATGCTCAGTTCTGAGACATCATAATACACCGTATTTCATATCACAATCTGAAAGTCACTTTTCATATTATTGCTGCTTCTGGTGTGCGAGCGACGTTTCCCGCTCGCCAGAGTGAACAAGGCTCATGCTCCCGTTCATCATCCACCAAAGGTGTAAGCATGTTCAGTGAACGGTGCTCATTTAGTGCGTCCGTGCACGGCTTTGCTCCGGGGGCTCCATGCAAATGCATGGTTTGGGTGGCGGTAAAAACTGGCTCTGATACATTTTTCAGTGCCTTGCAAAGTGCCCCCCCCCCCCCCCACTGCTTTACTACACACAAACTCCCTGGTTGTGTCCCTGTGGATGTTTGTGTTTCATCATCCGCAAATTCACTTGGAATCACAGGAGTCACAGGACATGGGGGGGGGGGGAAGAGTGGATAGGTGTTCACAGGGGGCTCAGTTGGGGGGGGGGGGAAGAGTGGATAGGTGTTCACAGGGGGCTCAGTTGTAAGTTAATTTTCAAATTAAATTTCCTGGCCCTTCAGAAATACTACTCGTAAACCACGCATGATTCTTAGTGACGATCTGTTCGGAGATGGAGGGCAGGCGCCAGAAACGCCAGTGCAGTGAGGGTGTGTGTGTGTGTGTGTGGGGGGGGGGGGTCACACTCAACCTCATCTCTCTTCTTGATTGACAGCTTGCCTCATCTCTGCAATGGCCACCGGACTCGCTGTGTGATTTCCACTCAAGTTCAGATGAGCGGCGTGTTTTCCGGAAGGTTCCGTGTTCTCTGTGACGCACCGACAGGGCCTCAGTGCTTGGCCTCTAGGACGATGGGTCGCGCTGGCTGCTCACCGCTGTCTTCATTTCGGCTCCTGTTTTTCCGTCTTCCTCTCTTGACATCATGGCACCAACGTTTCCGGCCTCATCAAGAAAGGCCCAACAGAAACCCTGCAGTGTCCTCCCAAGAGAGGTGAGGTGACGCACTTTATATTCTCATTTTCTGTCTTCTTACTTGTATCAAACTGAAAATAGTTTTGGGTTGAAAACACTGATTTATGAAATGTTTCGAATATCCCGATTGTTTTAATTTTTATTTTATGATAATATTTAGATGAGGAATGCAGACCTGTATGAAGTAAACAAATGCTTATACACTGAGCTTTGAGTCCTGAGATTAACTCTACCGGGAGAATATGGCCATTTCACCCTGTCTGGAAGAGCAGGTCTGGGTCACCTAACTGGGTGTGAAGCAAATCAGGAGTGTCTACGATGTTCTGGAACGTTCCCTGAACTCGAGCAAGGGGGCGACTCTGAGAGTCACTCTGAGTCCACATAAAAGATGAGTGTCTTCAAGAACTGTAGGGATCAACTGTTTCCCAGCGCTGGCAGTCGGAAAAGCCAGGACAAGGACTGGATGGGAGAGTGAAGCCTTTGATATAGGAAGCCTGCTAATCCGTGCTTTCATATGTCTGAGGCGTCTTCATCATCCTCCGCGCTCGAGCAGCCTTCGCGCGACCTTTGACTCATGCCAGTGCTGCCTTTGAAGAGCCAGGGTATTAGATTCGCTTATCCCTCTCCACCATTGTTTCGGAGAGTGCCCCCTTTTCTCACAGGTCTCTCGGAGGACACGGAGGCATCAAAAGCGGGGTTAGCGAGTGCCCCCCCCCCCCCCAGTCTGTCTGCAGCCTCGCCACGCATCCCCCGCGCTGGGGTCGTGGTTCTGACGCAGTGAGCGCGCGGCAAAAAGGCCAGTTTCTAAGTTGGCCTCATTGACGGCTCTGTCACGTCAAACCCAAAGATGAGAGAGAAGCATTTCAATTGTATTTCATTATGAAGCTATGGGGAAAGTAAATGCTTAGTGATTTATACCCGCTTATATACACTCATGCAATACAAAGGATACCATTAGACCTCAATGACTCTTCATATTTGACTTCGTTTCATTGGATGGAATGTTCCAGAGTGCAGAAGGAGCACCTTATTTTCTGAGGTGGGCTTACGGTCAGCCCCTATCGCTGTGTTGGTTACTCAAGTCAAGTCAAGTCAAGTGGCCATTTTTGTTTTCATGCCATCTGTCACTCCACCCTCGTCCGATCCACCTGTGTGCCACGCCCCCCTCGTTAACCTCGTGTGGAATCCCCGTGTCATCAGCTGTTTCGAGTTGTTTTTCATAAGACTTGTGCATTTAAGTCCGCGTCCAAGTTTGTTTCCTGAGTTCTGCCATTGTAGTGTAATAGCGTTGCTGTGTTTTTGGACACATCCCTTTTCGTTCATGTCCACGGCTCTCTTCGCCTGCTTCCCCGGTCCAAGCTCTGCACATTATAACACCATTGGTACAAAGGTATACAGTGGCATGAAATAGCATTCCCCCAGGCCCACAAATGGCAGTGATGAGGGAGGAAGTTCACGGTATCTAAAGTGCAGGGCTAGAGAAAACCATAGGTGGCAAAATAGGTAACTGATGTTCTTCTCAGCCTAGGAGAATCTAACCCCCCAGCCAGAATAAGCCATAGTGTCCACCAACCCATTCAGATATCAGCCTCCAGGACCCCCCGCTTCGGGACAGAGCATTAAGACACCTATAAAAATAAGCCTGTCAGTAATCTCATTACCAGGCTCAGCTGATAGATAATGGGCTGGGCAACCGGTGGTCATTAAGCGCACGTTAATTTTCAGGAGTTTAGGGTCGTCACGCTTGCGCGGGCATCATTAATGTGTTAGGTTAACTCTCCACCAGTCCGAAAAGCCGCGATCTTTCATTACCGCACTCTGTACCCTGATTTACTCTTCAGTGGATGTCAGGCCTACCGATGACTCCTGTGCTTTGGGACACCGGTCCAGCACTATGCTGACGATTCCTGACACGGCAAGAAAACGTCGAGGAGGCAGGAAAGCAGGAAAGACCCAAGTCGAGACCGCGAGAATAAATTGAATTCTGATTACGACAGCAGAGCATAATAAGAGCATTAATAATGTATAAGAATGCTGCAAATGGAGAGAACATCTTCCCAGCAAGTGGGGGGGGGAATTTAATGAATTGTGTGGCTCAGCGTGGCTCGTGTTTGGTCCTTTTCGCACTTGCCACCAACAGCAAGGTTGTAACGGCTGCAGTATGGGAGGGGCAGTCCATCACAGGGGGCGCTTATGTTTTTTGAATCTTTGTTTGGCTTCAAGGTTATGATTACAAGTACACATGCATAGGAATGTGCAAATGCCCGCATATCCCATCATGCTCTGCTTTCGTCATGCAGACACACACATACAGTATAGAAGTGACAGTGAAACTTGATGTCTGAGCACAGGGTCAGCCATTTATCCCTGGGGCATTTAATTTTTTGGGGGGAGTGGGACTTTATTCAGTGAATAAGGACTTTATTCAGGGGCTCAATAGAGAGGGGAACAGGGACTCAAACTCTGGATGCTCAGATTAAAAACCAGACAATTTACCAACTAAGCAATCTGGGCTCAGAAAGCTGAATGGTAGGAATCTCCAAACACCAGCAAAGATGAAGAGTAGCCTGTCCGTCAAAGAAAGTGACAAATATAGTATTTGATCTGTTACTGGTTTTGAGGAAAGGTCTGATGATCAGTAGTTTCACTCTTATTACTAATAGTACTTAAATAATACCGTAAAACACTAAAAAGTAGATTCCATATTTCTCAGAGGCTGAATATATGCAAGAATTTTCAAGTCTCAAAAGGATCTAATTTATCTATGTGCTGCATCGTACTTCTATTGCCTTGTGTGTGAAAAATTACCGGTATTGTTATTACTGTTATTGTTATTATTGTTATTATTATTATTATTGTAATGATGCCACCATTAATCAAATTAAATGGAATAAATTAAGCATTACATTGGAATAGTAAAGAAAATCAGTACCTATTTGGGGCTAGTTGCTTCGATCCAAAGCTGGGACTTCACAGAACAGCAAGCCATAAAATCACCCACATCACCCCTCACACAGGTCTAAACCACAAGCCCTAACTCCACCATGGAATCCTTCACAATCCTTCCCGTGACTCTCGCATGACTGCAGTTCCAGGCTCTAACTTTTATAGCAAATTAATATATAATTATCCTATTACAAATGGGTGAACCCATTTGGTATCAATAAGAGATAATCAGAGCAGATTCTCTGGCCAGATCGCACACCCAAGCTAATGCAGTAATCATTAGCACCCTCTTTTAGCATACTGTATATGCCAACCTGCTTTTTCACCTTGGCTGCATGCCAGAAGCGCAGCCGCTTTACTCTGCGGGCTCTGAACCACAAATACCCCGGGTTAGGGTAAGAAGAAGGTTAGAGGGGGGAGCTGTTCAGCGTGACTGCAGCGGACGTCCTGGGTGGGGGGAACTGCATGGGAATGTCTTAAGTTTCTGGATAAGGCTTTGGAAGGTGGGTGGATGGATGGGTGGATGGATGGGTGGATGGATGGATGGATGGAATAAGGCATATAACTAGCAACAACTGCACCACACCACCAGTCATGTTAGCCTCATATGAAAGCCCCCCCAGTATGAAATGGGGCATAAACATTGTTTTGTTGGGTGATGTGTGGCCCAGTGTGTTAGAGTGATCAGAAGGCTGCCAGTTCCAAAGTGATGTCATCGTTAGGTGCCTTGGACCCTGCTTTCTCAATTGCATGTTGGCTTTGGACAACAGTGTCTGTTAAATAAATGTAAATGTAGTCATTCATAACCAACCAATGACTGCCAAGAGGACAGCTTGTTAATTTGGTCTGCGGTTCAATGTGGGCATCAGTGACCAATGTGCAGCAATGTGCCGGGACTGTCTCTCCGCCGCGGGGCTTTCCGAGTGCGGATTGCGATGTGGCCGGGAGGAGAGGCGGGGAGGGGGAGGGAGACGATGAACTCTTTAAGCAAGGTCACTCATCCATCATCCTAATGATATTGGTGCCTCTTGTTATTTATAAACTCTTCCAAGGCCGCTGTCGTTATCTGAGGGGGCGTCTCCATCGGTCCCGGGAAGGGTCGGGGTCCGGCTCATTCCCGGCTCAAAGGGGGGGGGGGGGGGGCAGATTAATCCTCACTATGAGCCTGGCCTTTATGGATGCCACAGCAATTTGCTCTGGGGGGAGAAGATGGAACTACTTAAAGTTTCTAGAATGCAACTGATGTCACTTCCTGTTTTCTTATTTCTCGGGAACAGCATCTGAGAGAGAGAGAAAGACGGGGGAGAGAGATTGAGATGTCCGTAAAGGATATGGTACCTGTACGTTTTTAAGCTTTCATGTGTGAAAATCACATTTTGTGCGGCGTAACAGAAGGAATCAGTAGCAACTCTTTTCCCCTCTAAGTGAGAATGGATGAATGGTACAGAGAGATAAAAGGAGTGAGAAAGTCTTAATTTATTGCTTGTTGCATTAGCAGGAGTCGGCATTGTGGCTTGTCTGTTATCTTCAGAAGCTGCCTCTGTCTGCCAGATTCGCCCGCTCCCGGCTGAGCGGCGCCGTTCCCCACACCTCCAGCTTGGGAGCTTGGAGCAGTTTCCGGAACCGATATCAATCCAGCCCCCCGACACCCCCTTATGTTCGGATCCAAATTCTTGGATGTAGACCTATTCCTCTGTAGGCAGGTGGAACAAATTGGCCCGCAATAGAAATCATAATCTGGGGTGTGCAGATGTTCAGGAGACGTTTGTCAGCCATGCGAGACCTCGCCTCCCTGCCAAGGACCTCGGTGTCTCGCTCTCCGTACCCCATGCAGACGTGGCCTGGAACATAATGCCACCAACAGGTCACAAGCTGTGCTCAAATCGCTTATTATTCATTAAGTGTGAAAAGAATGTGAGGGAAGAATGAGAACCTCTACTCTGCTTGACTCTCATTCCGAGCACTGCCTTGTGATTGGTCCCAGCCTCCCAGCCCTTCTCTGTGATTGGGCTGGAGGCGTGGCCCAGCTCCGTGATTGGACCTCATGCGCAGCCCTTCAGGAAGTTGAAACTTGCTAAAGTGCTGGCTCAGCAAACAGCTCCCCGTTGGACGATCTGGCCCGAGCACCCCCCCCACCCCCCCACGCAGGGTGTGTGATGACAAACCGAGGCCATAAAAATCCCCGGAAGACCACAACGTGCCAGATGAAGCTGCATAATAAAGTGTCATCATGCGTCCTCTGCTTCCTGGGTCAGAGATTCCAAATTCTTTGTTTGTCTTTTGTACATCAGTAACCAGGAATCCTTACTCATGCCATCCAGTCAGTAACATGCGACAGGATTAGACATCACAAAGCATAACAAAGACATTCAGAAAACATCATAGCAGATATTCAACTAGGAACTGCAGAGGTACCTATTTATGGAATAAATATCAAGAATAAACTGAAGAAATGGCTGAAACACAAAATATGGCTAAATCAAGTATAAATGTAATGAAATAAGTATGAAATAAAGAAAAGAAATTGGAGATAAGGCAAAGTCAAATTTGTAGTTAAGAAAAAATAATAATGCCATACTTATTAATAATAATACGGTGGTAATAAAAGTAACTACGTATGGGACAGTACTGTACCTCAGTTGAGAAATTGCTGAAGTTGTGCATTGTTTTCACGAATGTCACAAAGTAGTGTGTGTGTTTGTTATTAAAAGCAATTGTATTTTACCTGAATTTTTAGTATAATAGACTTTATGGTATAGTCTGTTTGTAAGTATGAGCTGTCCTTTAGTCAGACGTTCTCAACTCGGGAACTGCCAATATTATCACTCTGTTCAGTAAAGTGTACCGTGCATTTGTGAGGTTGGAGTATTATCACTTTAAACTGCTCACAACTATATCGAGACGTGGTGTGAGATAGAGAACTGATGATGTCATAAATCATCAGGCCGGGGAGGTGGCCCCGCCCATTCTGAAAGAAAAGGTGACTCATTAATGAGTCTGGATCATGTTCCCCAGTCTTCTTGAGTTTCTGTTGATATCTATTATTGCTTGAGATTCTGAGATTTATAACTCATCCAAAACACTAGACAAAAGAAGATCACCATGAAGTACATGTGTGTCACTATTGCAATTTGTCATTTTCTTTTACCAACAAAATGCTGGAGCGAGGGGGGGGGGGTACAATACTTTACATGAAAGCTTCTGTTATATAAGTGAGGCGTGTTTAGTATTCAGGTGGGTGGGGCCTGGAGTCAGGTGTGACTCTGAGACTTGTGTATTTATTAGTAATGTGTTTGGCAGAACTTACTGCCTGTGGAGAGGAGCTCAGCTGGCCAAGCTTCTGTGGTTGTAATCGGAAGGTCGCTGGTTTGAGCCTCTGCAGAATAATCGCTTGTCCTTCAGCTCTCGGGCAAGGCCCTTAACCCCCAGCTCCAGGGGTGCTGACCCTGAAGCTTCTCTCTCACCTGTCTGTGTGTCTCAGTGAGAGGAAGATGGCGTAGGTGATGAGAAGCATTCTGATGTGTTTGTGCAAATGTCAAATAAAGGATGAATTTTTCTTTTTCGTTTCAGCTACAGTGGCTGTAGCTACAGCAAATGTATCGGGGCAATTTAGAGACACCAATTTGCTAAATTGAGAATTTCTGAAGGAACCAGAGTCCCCAGAGGAAATCTGCAAAGCAGGGGGAGAACATGTACATATGCGGAGCAGAGGTGGAGTTTGGAACCCAAACCCTGGAGGTGTGAGGCAATACACATAACTTGTTATTAATTTAAACAATTAATCTTCAGAGAAGGTTATATTTATCAATATTACTTAGTAATTCACCAAGGTTCTGTTTCGATACTCCTGGTTTCCATTTAAAATAAGGTTTCAAATCTGGGGCTCTCTTTTAAAACCCATTCAGGTTCGAAATTCCACCCAAAAGCACACTTTGAATGAATGCAAATTACCACTGCTGCAGGAAACCAGGGTCGCTGTTGCCATAGGTTACGGCAAAGATCACCACCTAATTTTTTAGGGTTTTTTTTTTTTTTTCTTTTTGAGGTGGGGGGGGGGGGAAGCTTGGAATCTATTTCCATGAAAGAAAATAAACATAAAAGGGCCGCAGGTCTTTGAATAATTAATCACAGGCTCGAATCACGCAGAAAAGCGCCAAAAGACTTCAGACTCGATTACACCCATCAGTAAGCTGCTGTGACAGATCTCTGACGCGTGATTCAGTTCGCGAGCCGGATTCGGCTGCGACACACTTTCCACATTCCTTCAAAAGCCATCCAAAGACGATCGCTCCATCTGTCAAGTGGATTAGACATAAACGAGGACACGCTGTATACTTAACATCCTGCAGATCTAACCATATGACTACTAGAGGAGTGGAGCACATGTACATCATCATACACTCAAACTACACATCTGAGTGGGCCCCCCCTGTTGGCCGAACACAGTCACTACACTACATATTAAATTAACCCGTTCCTTATTTAATAGATGTTGAAGCAGCATGTCCTGCTAACCAGCTAACTTCGACACGAGTGACTTTTTGAGTGGGACCCCAGAAACAACAAAAAACCAGGTGTGCATACGACCCCCTGACGGACACTGAGGAAGGCTCTGCACGCGGCGTTGTTGTCAAGCAACATAAGCAGCATGGGGGTGTCAGTGAGGGAACTGGGGAATTCCCTGCCAATTGAGAATGAAAGATCTCTGAGAGCGCCCCCTGGTGGCAGGATGCTTAGGATGACGAGGCCTCTCTCACACACACGCACAGACCTGCACTCATGTCTTTGTGGGGACCGTCCACTCATTCAGTGGGCAAAACCCAAATCCCAGCGATGACGACCTTAACCTCTACCCAGCCCTAACCTTAACCATAAATAACCAAACAAAATACTGTTTGATTGCAGTTACAGATTTTTACAAGATTGAATGTCCTCTTGTGGAGATCGAAAAAAAAAATGCCCACAATGTCAAAATAACAGGTTTTTATCACATTGTGGGGACATTGGGGACCACAATGTGATGTATATCTGAGACACACACACACACACACACACGAGTGTGGCTTTGTTTGTTCAGCTTGTTAGGTCACACATGGCTTCAGATGCTTTTTACAGGAAGCCTGAACTTCTCTTTCATTTAATGTGCAACTAAAATTATTAATCTGTTGCTTAGCAGCAATTTTTTAATTCCTAAGTGACCTATATGGCGATACTTCGTTGGCCCTATTTTAGACTTGGTCTACTTAAATATGGTAATTAAATCTAGTTTTGTAATCTTATTCTGCATCTGTTTATTCAGCTTTACAGCAGTTTAACCCCACTCCTGGCTGGACATGGGAGGAGATGGATTTTGGTTTTAATCCCATCTCAAGGTTTCAGGCTAGCTGGCAAGCTGCTTGTTCATGACATTTTATTTATTTAGCAGACAATTTTATCCAAAGCAATATGCATTTTGGAAGAAGTCAGGTCAGACAGTGCCTGTAAAAACTTACGAGTTAACGGTTTCGACAAGGTCTCGATGGTAAGGCCACTCCAGTGACCCGGGATTTGAACCAACAACCTTCTGATACCCGGCTAAGTTTCCTAACACACGACTTTGTCATGGTGTATTGTGCACCCCTCCACACCACCTTGCAAAGCCTTCTCACTCAGACCATATTTGAGGATTGGTCACAGTGAACAGGCATTTACTGTTTTATCCAACTTTTCGATTTATAGCAATATACCAGCTGGCACCTGATGAAAGATCTCAGATAGCTCTGTAACATCTCGCTGCTGCCTCCCAGCTAAAAACCAGACAGGCAATCTGTTTGTGGGCCGTGATGCTAATTAACGGGCAGAACCAGCACCTTCACATGTGACTGTCGAACTTATTTGCCACGGGTCAACAATCTCGAGCTGGAATGTTTTTGAAGATTTCAATAGCAAATTCTGGGAGACTTTAATTGAAAAACAGAACGCATCACTTGTCAGTTTTAATTTGACTTAAATTATGATGCATGTGGCTTCAGGAAGAGACTGACGGGAGTGGGGGGGAGTGCAGAAAGTTCTGTATTGATATAACTCTTATGATTTAAGGCTGCTTGAAAAAGGTCAATTTGTTAGATGCCAGTTCCTGAAAATATCAATGTTTCTGTGCTTCTGGAGAAAAACATCTCCTGTAATAACTACAATCATAACAGCAACATAAATATGTTATGGAACCTGGTCCATGAGTTTCCTGAAACGTGATGCTTTCAGCATGAACAAGCAGGGTCAGAGCCACACGCTGAACAAAGCAGGGCTGGCCCAATAAGATGTGTGTGCGTGTGTCTGAATGAGTGTGCCGGTAATTAGGTGTGGAGGTATGCTTTGGACATCGTGGATTGCATTTATTCTGCTGACCATCAGTCGATGCAGTTTCCCTACCTGCAGAATAGCTGTACCTGTCTTGGGATGTGTACCTCATCTTTGCTTGGGATGTGTACCTCATCTTTGCTTGGGATGTGGGCTATCGATAGCTGCAAGGCAACTCTTGCTACGAAAAAAAAAGGCTCAAATTCTATGCCAGTCTTCCCCTGGAGTAAAACGCCCTTATGACTATCCAGCTAACCGTGGGAAAGAAACAAAAAAGAGTGTTTTAAGGAATGATCAGTGATCACTGTAGCCATTTCTGCTGATGCTGCACCTGATCCAGGATGTTGGTGACGGAGGGACCTTCGCAGGTGCACTGCGGTGATCTGAGACGCCACATCCATGCGGAACAGCACCGGGAGGGAGACAGATCACAGCAGCATGGCCGAAATCACATAGGTCTGTTCTTCAGCAGTTGACTGTTAAGAAATTCATGTAAGATTCCTGTTCATACTGGACATCATATGATTGCTAAAAACAAACAGTTTGTGCTTTTTGTTTTGCAGTTATTCTTTTGGGGGTGGGGTATGGTTTGGCAGGTCAGGACACTATTCCTGTAACCAGAAGGCCACTGGTTCAAATCCCATGGTTGGTAGACTGATTTCGCCATTGTGCCCATGACCCCCAATTACTGCAGGGCTTACCTGATCCTGGGCTTATCTGATCCTGGGCTTATCTGATCCTGCTTACTCATTCCGGACTTTATCCAAACCAGGCATCTGCTAAGTAAATTAAATGTTGTGGGTTGGTGTTTCTGCAACACAAAAATTCACATATTTCGCAGAAGAAATAATTCACCTTAGCAGAAAGCAAATGCAGGGTCCAAAAAAAACACTTTAAAGTGTAATCTATTAATGAGCTGGAAGGAACACAAAATAACAGGAAAAAGCTGTTAGCACTCCCAGTTCAAAGTTTACTATGAGTTGCTGTGAAAGTGTTTTTTTCCCAGACCTTCCTCAGATTTGTTTTTTTTATCAGATATTCCAACCAAGCTACACAATCAGGTAAAACTGCAATGACTGTATGAATACCTGTTACCTTGGCAACCTTCATTTTCCTTCAGGACTCCGTGAATTAAGCACATTGCATAGTAGCACAGCTCAGCGGCATTGGTTCATGCTAAATGTTTTTGTATATGTATACGTATAAATGTATGTACATGTTTATATATATGCTGTCTGTCATACACATGCTGTTGCATAAGGTAAGGATGATTGACAGGCTTTAAGGAGATTATAACCTAACGGTAGAGTGTGCTAACTCATCAGTCAGCGACAGATACGCAGCCAATTAACCTTCCATTACCTGCTCTGCAGATCCACTGTCTGTAACGCAATTTTCCCCAACTGTTTATACATTTCATGATTCCTCTGCTTGTGTCTTATCAACAGACTTTTTAATATTTCTGGGTAGATTGGCGATTGGAGTAGGATTAATCTTAAATTTCAATCCAAGATTTAGGAAAATGTCAGGAGCGTCCCCAGTCTGAATGTCAGAGTAACTTTATACCGAAAGGCATTAAAGTGCGATTTTTATTCCCAATCCCCCGCCCCCAATATCTCGGCCTTATCAAAACCCAGAAAATTACACAGTGTTTCGCCGTTCCCACTGAGAGAGAGGTAAGGTGCATGAACTGATAACACGCCTTACCATTCCTATTGGATGTCTGCAAACTGACGCATTTTCGTTTAATCATCGGTATGATTACAGACCCTTAGTTTACCTAATATTTTAACAGGAAATATTTTTAAAACATCATCAAAAAATTATAGCCATAATAAGTCTCTTTGATCCTGGCTTGGATAATACATGGAAAATGATGTATAATATTTTAGCCTTTTGTTTTGTTTTGTTTTACATATATTATTTGAGTTATTAGCTTCATTTCTGCTTCGTTTACTTGTTTAGTAAAATTACTTTATGCCCCGTGGCAAGGTATATTGAATTTTTTTTGGATTATGATTCTCTTTATTGAATTATCTTCCTTTTTTGAGTAAGACTGTCTATTGAGGAACAGTGACTGCAGTGCCGGCATGATCTTAATAACTTCGGTCTCTAGATATGCAGATAAACGGTTCAGTTTTGTTTTTGTGTTCTAGAACCTTCTGACTGGCATTTCATAGCTCAGTGGATATGAGTCTTAGCTGGACATCTTTGTCTATTAATACAAAGGACGTCTTCCTTGGATACCACGAATCTCCCAGAAAGCCAGCATCTGTGGCACAGTGTGGTGCTTTTTGAGGTCGACCAACGTTTTACTCACTTCTGGATAAAATCATTTCACTTGGACTGAATCATGAAAATACGGGGGGAGAAAAACAAAAAAGCAAACCTTCAAACTATGCATTTTGCAACCAATTATTTAGCAAAACAAGAAACACTGGTTTTAGAATCTAATTACCAAACTTATTCCTGGAGACAGAAATAAAATGAAATTTCAAGCCAGTTTTTAAAAACCTTCATTAAGGTGACAAGGATCTGTTGACAAAGAGGGCAGGGCCTGAAGCATTTACTATCAGGTCTGGTTCCGTGTGGTCTTTAAGAAGGTTTGCCAATGTCTGACAGCTATTCATTTCCACACACAGCATCAATAATGGAGTTTTTGCTTAAACTAGGATTTAAAGAGAGAATGGTCCGTAGGCAGGAATCACAGTCTACAAGGACGTGAGCCCATTCAGATTTTAGCCCTGTGTCAGCACTGTATTATTCAACTTGCGGTTCGTGGTCTGGATTGGAAGCCGCTTCACTCCCAGTTAATCAAAAACTTGCTGGACTCTGGCCCCATAGGACCTAATCTGCCCTTCAGTGTACAACAGTTCACCTATCAGATGTCTTTGGGCTCTTCCTGCCACATTGCGCTGTTTCTTCCCTCTACGTTTTAGGTTACTAAGCGCATCCCACATTTGCTCTGCGCCTGTGTTTTTGTCACTTGAAGGTAAGGTGAGCACCTTGGAACATAGACTGCCTGTTGGATTCTGAGGGCGTCTGCCTGTTTGCGGCAATGCAAAACAATGCAGATAGTGACTGAAATGGACTGTCGGCCCGTCCAATGCAGAGGATGCAGCAGGGAGCGAAAGCAAAGCAATCTAACATCTCTGGGAACTGCTGCAGAACGGCGGGTACGTGACCTACCACGTTTAAGAGTCTCCTAATAAGTTGAAAACTACAATCCAGTCTCTTGCCTCTCATTTATATCGAAAACACTTGAACATAACAGTGTGTGAGTGCGTCCTGCAGTGGGTTGGTGCCCCATCCTACATTGTTCCCTGCCTTGCACCCGTAGCTTCGGGGATAGACTCCGGACCCCCCACGACCCTGAACAGGATAAGCGATTGCAGAAAATGGATGGATGGACTCTTGAATGTTCTTTAATGAAGTGATCTGACTTTCTCAGGATTAGAACAACCTTCTAATCCTTCTCTGTTCAGGCTTCAGTGTTGGACTCTCCACTGCAGTCTCTCAGTGGAGAGTGCAGTGGACTCTCCACTGGTTCATGCAGTGACCCTGACAGCACATCCTGGACATCTGTTCCGGAAATTTCCATGACTTTTGACATCGTAAACTATCCAGACCCTACCATCCACCGTGTCTCAAGGACAGGGATTTGAGTCTGATCTCAAGCGGGTCTTTTGGAAAGAAGTCACATCAGGTAACAGTCGGTGTGGCCCAAGGTTGAGTGAATTGCATTGTTGTCTCAATTGAGGTGAGCTGCTGCTGTACTTCTAAACTGCAGGGTGGACGCCTGCTCTCTGTGCCCTATGCTGCAGGGTGTGGGCTCCAGGCCCCTAGTACTTGTGTCCAGAATAAACAGTCTGAAGATAAATGGATGGGTGAATCGCTTGTGATTGAGCCAAGGGGAAGATATTGCTTTCTCAAATCATGTTTGGCTTTTCTTCTCGCTTGCATAATGCGCAGAAATACTAACTTTTACATTTCTGCACCGATTACATAATATGCGTCCTCAGTGTTATTACATTTAAAGCCATGAAGTCCCTAAGGGCAGTGAGAGTTATAGAGAGAGAGCATGCAGAGGCTGATCTCATTATGCGCATGCAGAGCTGCATTGTGTGCTGGGTCTGCGCGGATCTGCGCAAGCACGTAAATGGCATGGCAAAAAATGTGGAAGAAAGAGAAAGAAAGCAAGTGATTGAAGATAGTTAGAGAATGACAGGATTGTCACAGCATATAAATGAAACCCAACAATATTATTGGAAACTTTGAAAGGTACAATGTGTTAAAATATAGTAATTATTTTCATGATTGCTAAAGTACTTTGTGAACTATTACAGAAATTACTGACTAATCAATCATGAAACACGGAATGGCACACATAATAAGGCCAAGAAGATGACGTTCTTACAGGGGATGACAAATATCTGAGAAAATTAATTGCAAGCCCTTTTGGTTAAAAAAATCCAGTAAAAGAAAAAAAAATTGTTTCATGGTAGAGGACTCTATGCATGGACAAATAGATAATTATTACCAGTTGTTTTAATTCAACATTTGGTCACATCATGCAAATGGAGTGTTTGTGTAAAGAACTCTACTGCTAATTATTCAAATACAACAGCTGTACAGTTCTCTGAAAGAAATGGTTATCTAATTGTATAATTGCTTTACAGCTTGTGCGGATTTTAATTAGCTTTTACACCTGGGTGAGGACAAGGTGCAGGTGTGATACACAGATGAAGATTTTCTTCCGCATCTTTCCGTGCCGTATCTCGTTTGGCCTTTTTACGGAGTATTGATTTCTTTAAAAAGGACGGAGATTTTTGCTAATTAGTCTTTGCGTTATTTTTGAGTTCTCCGTTCGGGGGAGGAAGCGGTGGAGGCAGGAATGACATTAATAAACCAGTTAACTAGGCACTATGTCAGATGGTTGGGAAGCGGGTTCAGTAGGAGGAAGTCGCAGCAGATGGGACTGGGGGCGGAGACAGCCCACGTGATGATTTAATAGGTGGGAACTAGTGGGGAGTTAATGTCTCCGTTTAGAGTTGTGTGGGGTACATTTTATTCAGTATCCATCCAGGCAATTTAGGTCAATGTCTTTCTGAAAGACATAACTGTTATTTTACAATCCAAACCTTTTTGTTGGTCCACTCTTCTGGTTATTATACAATGTGCAAACTCCCCTTCGTAACCACCTGCTGTTCCTGCTATTTTCCCTTCTTTTCTCACAGTCATTTGAAATGTCAGGCACATAAAGGGGCCGAGACACCCGACAGAAAGCAGGAACACAGACGTGGTCGGAAATGTGTAGATAGCATATGCTAGTAATAGTTATAAAAAAAAAAATCGGAATGGGGGCGGAGACAAAGGGTTTGGAACGTGGAATCTGCTGGTGATCTACGTTTGGGTCGTTAGCTAAGCCGTATTAGCTGAGTAATTAGCTAAGCTCTTGGTGAAAATACAGTAAGTTAAATATCCCCATAGTTATAGCTATACTTAACCATTCCTAGGGTCTGTAGTGTACGCTGGGTTTTGTGCTAACTGTCTTCGAGGAGCCAATCACTTCATAAGATGGCTTTTTCTTTTCTAGTAAAAGAGGCGAGTGTTTGTAAGACCTAGTTCCCAAACTAAATTTCAGCTGGCTTTGTGTTATTAGAGTTGACTTGTTAGCAGCCAATGAGGACACAGATGGAGTCAGAAGCTTAACCAGACCTGAGCACCACAGGGAAGATGGTGGCAGCAGCAGGACTCTCAAGTTTTGAAGACAGGCAAGAGTGACATTCCACAGGATGCCTTTTCATTGGTTGTTGTGTTGCATTTTACCCAGACACAATACTACTATTTTCTGATTGGCTGTTGTGTAGGCACTTTCTCTTTTTTTTGATTGGCTGGTAAGTGACAGGCTCTAGAACTCCAGCGGAGATGCGCTTGTTTCATAGTGAGGCGCTACTGTGCCGCGGTCAGAGAAATATTGGGCGCTGCGGCATATTAGCCTACAAATTATTTTTCCGGGAGTGCGTGACAAAAGACTGAAAAGAGTGACTGTCACGCTCAATGTGTGACACTTGAGAGCCCTGGGCAGCAGTTTGATGGAGCTGCACTTAGTGGGTGGCCTAGAATATTCGTTAATGATACGATAATATTTGTTTAGTCCAAGGGGGAATTCTTAGAACATTTGCCAGTAGTGGGATTCAGACTCACATCACTGACAAGACTGCAGCCTTGACTCCGCCCCTTGGAGTCTCAGCCACAACAACTCTTACTTTCTGCGTGTTATTGTGTCCCCACCAGTCAAAAGTATCTGCATGCCACAGGTTTTTACCAGTATTACATTAATTTCATAAACTGCAGATTTTCTTTATTCTTGTTAAGCACTGGAAGGTTGAGTGAACAAGTGTAAATGAAAATATTAAGTTACATAAAATAAATTTCCTGTATAACATGGAAGGAATATGTAACAGTGCATGTCTGACATCCTATTAACTGCTGTGTGGTGATGGCAAGTCAAATTCTAGGCTGTCCTTTAACTTTAAATGCACAAGCAGACTGTTTCATCCCATGAGACAGAGCAGTATTTAATGTCCCTTGTGGAAAAGAATGCCTTGAATTTTCTCTGCTGTTAAAACTGTTAAAGGAGAGTTACTATTATGAATCAAATATATGACATTTTCTTGCTAATAAAGGTACGCAAATGGTGAACATAATGTAAATTTATATGTTAGCAATGAAAATTGATTTCTAGTAAATGTTAAGTGAATAACAGGCAAATGTAGAAAATCTCAGTGTGATTTTGACTCGTAGTGTGCGTGTTGTCGGCCATTCTGGGTTGGCTGAGTCCTGCATGTTCTCTCAGAACGTTTCTGTTTGATTCTAGGTCAGACTTTTAGTGACCTCGTCATTCGCAGCAGGTGCTTAAAGTGTGTTTCTCAGTTCCTTTCACCCAGACATTCTGGGAGGGAGTAGGGTTGCTGTGTATCGGGGAGGGGGGGGTGCGTTGTGAAAGAACACCATCAAATTGCTGTTCATCAGAGAACATTGACAGCTGAATTTGAATCTAGAATTAGAATCTAGGACTCTGAATATGACAATGTTTTTGTCCTGTGGTACATTTACCTACACCTAGGCTACAATTGGCAGACAGCCTTCAAGTGATTGTACCCTCAGAGGTACAAATTAACACTCTTTTTACTGACACTGTAGTATAGGTTACATTTATTAAGGGGGAGTATACTGTAGGTTTTAAAGCACATGTAAAAATATTTCTAACACTATGCACTTTAGTGGCAATAAATGTCCAATGTGAGTGTACTCACCATACTATCAACACTAAGTGGATGCAGGCCGGATGCTGATCCAGAACACGGATGAATGGCACATTTATACATATTCCCGTGGCTTACGTCTCTGGTGGGGATGTTCATTGTCTTCCGTTTGGCAAGCTGTTCGATTCCAGCTGTATTGTGTCAGTTCTGGCTCCTTGGTTAATGCGTGATGTTTCAACATAATGGCACACTCAAATTAGGCTTTGTGTGAGTAATATGATTTGGGTCCGAGAAGCAGAGACCCTTTTTGAATTCAAAGGTAATTACTGTTATGTGATGTGCACCCTGAATCGAATCTGGGTGGGAGTAGTTTACCTGGGCCTGGGGTTTTGGGTAGGGATGACTGATTGGCTAGTCCCTTGTCAATGAAGTGGCTTTGGACCGTCACTGTCCTGTCACGGCCCCACATAAAATGAAAAAAGATGAATAGAAGCTGTATCTGCCATTTGTACAAGAATTAGCACATTAGAAATTGTTAGTGTTCACATATGCTCTCCTTTTTAAAGATGTACACACACACACACACATATTGAGATGAGAATGAAGTTTGGAATCTGAGTACAGGGTCAGCCATCCATCCAGCACCCCTGAAACATTTTGTGTGTGTGTGTGGGGGGGGGGTTAAGGGTCATGCCCAATGGAACAGAGGAGAGGCAGCTATCCTGCCAAGCATGGGATTTGAACCAGCAACCTTCTGATCACAGGCACAGAAGCTGTGCTGGGGCCGTTTCCTTTTCAGACGCATGAAACAGCCTGTCAAGAGCAAATGTGGGCCTATAACACAAGGAAAGGAGCCGGAATGTTCTCTCTGGGACTTAATTATCATTCTGTGTAGAATCATCATCCCATACTTAATATTAAAGATATTTTAGTCACCCTGTTTTTCGTTTGGCAGGCCGTTGTTTTACTTTGCTTTAATTCTTCTTCAGTCCATTGAATTGTCGCATTGGGGTCTGTTTCTTTGGTTCATTTCTTTTTTATTAAACACATTTCCAATTTAATTCAGGTTATATTCCATACAGCAGTTAAATGAAGCCACTAACCGCTTCCCGATGAGTCACAGGCTTTGTAATCGCATCACAACGGAAAATGCCTCGTGTTCCATGGAACTTACGCTGTGTCGCTCTCGAAAAGTGTTTTCACCATTTTTTTTTCACAAAGCATTGAAGCCATTTGCCTGTTGTGTCGTGCTGCAATGCCGCGGCGGCTGCTCTGGTCATCTGATTTCGGGTCAGATACTTTGGATGTGTGGGAGACTCGGTGGGTGAGACACTCATGAAAATAAATCAGGGACCACACCTGCTGGAGGTTCACACTTCATCTCCTCTGCCTGGCTGGAGTTTTGGTCTCCGCAGCATGTAAACCTTCATCCATAAACTGAAAGCTGACTGTGGTCTGAAAAAAAAAACACTTCAGATTAATTAATTAGCCTTTTATTAGCCAACACGTGCAGCAATCCAAAACTCCAAGGATACATTTACATTACACTTTTATCCAAGGTGATGAACATTTTTTGAGTGAGCTGGGTCAGACCCTTGCTCAGGGGCTCACTGACAACATCTGAGCTACCATCAGGCCTTGAACCAATAACCTTCTCATTATGGACACTATTCTAACCCATTGAGCCACACAGTGCCCCCTATTAAAGCCTGGTTCATTTTGACAATGTATTTTGTTTCAGTTTTAGTCTTTGTTTTTTGACGGAAATGCAATTTAATTTTAGTCATCTTTTAGTCATCTGATTTTTTTTTTAGTTTTTGTCTATTTTTAGTTGACAAAAATTACAGGGTATTTAGTCGATTAAACTGATTAACATTTTAGATTAAGTTGACTGAATCCACAATAAATGTAGTCAGAGAAGCTAACAGGTTTAGCCATTGTCTAATACATCATTTTCACATTTTGTTAAAAAATTCACTTAATTATTGCACTAGTGAAATCCAACTGCGTCATGCTTATTTCTACACATAGTTCGATTCATGACAGTGAACTTTTCAAACACAATAAAAGAAAAATCAACTAAAGCCTCACCACCGGTTTACAATGGGGTTACGTCCTGACAAATCAGTCGTAAGGCGAAAATATTGTAAGGCAAACACGCATTTTAATACATCACACCTAACCTAAAAAAAAATCATAGACTAGCCTTGCCTAGCTTAAACATGCTTAGAACACTTACATTAGCCTACAGTTGGGCAAAATCATTAACACAAAACCTAATTTCAAAAAAAATGTTGAATGTCTCATGTAATTTATTGAATAATGTACTGAAAGTGACAATTACTCATCGTAAAGTCGAAATATCGTAACGCAGACCATTGTAACGCAGGAAGCGTCTGTATTTATTTCTATTAATTTCATTGTGCTTCACGTTTGTGATGTTTATCTCCATTATTACTGTTACATATAACTTGCACTCAGTTCTTTCCACGTTAAATGTGAACTGCATATGTTGGGATGGGTTTTTCCTACCTACAGCTGAGTGTGGCACAGACCAGACTTGGGTGGTATGTAAAATTTTATCCGTCATACCGTCCAGAGATTATACAGTCCCCTGTGATAAATGTTGCCTAAGCCATTACAAAGTTTAAGCGCTTGAAACTGGTTACACCAACAATCCACACAATTGTGCGCAACTACAGTCAACACATACTAAGGGTATTACTTCTAATTGGATCAGTTTAAAATTTGTCAGTACATTTTGTCACAGTTTTTGGCATCATAAACGATTTTTAATTATATTATCACCTTGTCATTTTCGTCGTTCATCGACAACATAACACTGCACCAAAGACAACAGAATAAGGAACCTAATCACTTACCACCTCCTAACTGTTTTGGGATGCCATGTGGGGGGAGGGGGGCAGCTAATATATGGCCAGCAAACACCTGTAGGCCAGCCGTAGCCCTGCCCCAGTGGGTACGGGGATAGACTTTAATTGGCTTGTTAGACTACAGGTGACAAATTACGGATGGCAGAGATGTCGTGGCATTAGCTGGGAACAGACGTGTGAAAATGTCACAGGAAACAGCCGGCGTCCAGCAAATGTCCTGTTTTTCCTGCTCCGGTTCAAAATTAGCTGCAGGCTGAGCAGCAAATTAACCCTTTGCACACCCCTAATTAACTTTTAACTTAAAGCCAAAAATAAAGGTCCGATTAAACCTGAGTACCGTGCTGATGTAAACGCTTGATATTAACCACATCGCCATGTGTAAATTCTTCATAAATTTATTCAGAAACTAAATCCACTCTACGGCACACTGTTTCCGAGGTTACAGTAAATCAGGTTGGTGACCTATAGTGGCAATAAAAACCTGCAGAGAAGCAAAACAAAAAACAAGCAGACTCTTGTGCGTAACAAGCAGACTCTTTTGGCTCTAGGTCTGTTTAGGGTGTCATGTGATTCATTTGGAGGCCACACCCCTTGGCAGCTGACACCCAATCAGAGACGACCAAGCAAAGACACATAGCTAAAGACGATCCTTGCGATGCTCGATGACCGGAGATAAACATCTACGTTTCTCATTACCAAGATAAGTGAGGGGAGATTTCTCCTCCAGATAGATTTGAGGTGCTCACTGTCATATTCTGCGGCCAACTTGAAGGTTATCACATCCCATTAGGGAATGGGAAAAAAATGAACAACCCTGTGGAGATCCTCATCCTGCCTCTGAATTCTTCCGCTCCTCAATGTCGACGGCAACAATGGATGGCCTCTAGTGATCTGCAAAGAGAAAATGTAGGGGATATTTAACAATACATCCTGTAAGACTCAACGGCTAAACCCTATATAACACAGGGGGTGTGACTCAGCAGGTTAGGCCCCCGTCCCTATTGTCATCAGAAGGTTGCTGGTTTGAATCCTGTCTCTGCAGAGTAGCGACATCATCGCCCTTAGCCTCCTCAAAAAATGCTCCAGAGTTACTGGTTGGACAGCTGAGCCTGCACTCAAAGCCCAAGCCTCTTTGCAATGTTTGTGTCTTAAAAACCGATGGGAAATGTAGACACGTGGAAGAAAAATACGTTCTAACACAAAGTTTCCCAATCTGGTCCTCGAGGAACCACAGTCAGTCCATGTTTTTGCTCCCTCCAAGCTCCCTGCCAGATAGTCCACATTTTTGCTCCCTCCAGGCTCCCTGCCAGACAGTCCACATTTTTGCTCCCTCCCAGCTTCCAGAGGGAGCAAAAACATGGACTGTCTGTGGGTCCCTTAGGACTGGATTGACAAACACTGTTCTACAGTTCTAGTGCAAATGGAAAATAAAGCTTCATTTGAACATTGCTGGCTCATGACATCGAGGGGCAAACTGGAGTCTGACAAACACAGCTTTTTACTCAGCTGTAAATAACTTCAGAACATCAATGAAAAAATCAGGTATCTTCTGAAATGTTACCTCAGTCCTCCCAAAAGAAATCCCACAAACGAAAATGAATAGAACATGATGCAGCTGGCGAATCCTTCACTTTTTCCAGCTTTGTTGGGACTTTCCAGGTCCCTTATAAAGCTAGGTTTTCATCAGCCACAGGGACTGCTCTTTGAGCTCTGAGCACTAGGGCAACAGAAGTGGAGGTCCGGAAAGTACAAATCCAGACCAAGATTTTATTTCAACCAAGCAATTGAGTTACAGAGTAACTGGTTGGTTGAAACAAAATCTTGGCCTGAATTTTTGCTTTCTGGACCTGAACCATCCACCTCTGCAGGGCAGGAAGCCGGTGTGATGTTGAAGATTCACAGAGACCCATTACTGCTGCCACTTTTGAGTTCAAAAAATCCCTCCACGTTTCATAAACGGGAGGGATGTGTGTGGTAATTAGTGCCTGTGATCGGAAGGTTGTAGGTTCTAATGTCAGTTTTGACGGACTGATTTCACTGTTGGACCCTAGAGTAAGACCATTAACCCCCAAAAGGGTTAATGGTCTAGGGACTGGCTGACAATGTGCTTTGCAACTGCGGGATAGGGTATATTGGTGAACTTATTCTTCTGGCTATGGAATTTGTACTAACAACCTTCTGATCGGAGGTATGGTATCCTAAGCCATACAGCGTTCCTAGCAAAGTGTTGTCTGACTAAGATCTGATTAAAACATTAAACAAATTGCGAAGTATTGGTTTGTTACACTGTCGGGCAAAAAAGCTTTTATCTGTCAGAATACCCAGCTCCGCCCCTGGTCCTGGCACTCGTCATGTCCAGGATTATTGACGGTACCTCTTTACTGACAGGGATGCCAGCTTGTGCTGTGGATTCCCTACAGATGATTGGAAATTCAGCAGCGCGCCAGGGACTCAATCAGCTGAAATGCTCTCATCTCACACCCCCCTTGTCTCTCTCCATCCTCTCCTTGTAGGCATTCACATCAAGTTCAGGTCCCTGGAGCTGCTCTCAGAGCCGCTAATGAAAGACCACCTGCCTCCACTAGGTTGCTCGTCACGACCCGCCTCGCCCTTTACAGTCCGCCTGCTGACTCCTCGACCATGTATAAACAAGCCTCATATTTTTTTCATGTGTGACTCCATCACATCAAGTCAAGTGGGCCTTATTGTCATACCTTCCATATACAGGAATGCAGTGTTATGAAATAGCGATTCACAAGAACCACGCAACTCCGGGCTGGTGGGACGAACTACCCAACTGCATACTGTCTGCAGAACCCCTCAGAACCTCCATAAAATGTCATCAGACCCAATCCTTGTTGGACGTTAATGTCATCCTAATACTAACTCTCCCAGCTCCCTGTCCGTGTTGCCCGTTCCACTGAAAGGGTTTCACTTGACACTTCTGGAACCTCGATTGTAGTTTGCACTTTCATTAATTCCTACTACTTTACTTGTTATTTGTTCAAATAGCTTTTATGGTGTTGGGTTCTAATGGCGTTTTGTGTAGCTCTTGTACCTGTACTGTGCTGCACTTGTCGCCGGTCACTCAGCGGAGGCTCAGCCTATCAGCATTTGTAGCTGAGCTGCTCCTTGACAGCTGTGTGCTTGTGATGTCTTACCAGCCTCACTTGTACGTCACTTTGTACAAAAGCAAATTACACGTATAAAAATAAATAAAAGTAAATGTTATAATATACATCAGTATGTTTTCATCAGGTGTTTATCAGCACTCAAACCACCCATATATTTATGTGAGGCCCCCCAGGTTTGGGAGCCCCCTGTTGGCCACAAACAGTCACTACATTGAGGGGAACCCAAAGTGACTTTTTGGGGGTTGAGTTTTTGATTTATTCGCAGTTACTGTTTATTATTTATTGCCTTCCCATAAAGAAGCCCAAACGTACAGTTTTGGCACTTAATACACTTCAGTAAACACCTCTCCACAATAAGTTTGTGGGGGATCTTCACTCACTCTCTCTTTTGTTCTCTTAAAATGCATACTTTTAAACAGACTTGCTGGATTTTGAGAGCTGCTGGAGCAGCAGGGTCCCGTTTCAGACGAACGCACCGCTTCCGGGAATCTCAGCCTCGCATAATTGGCTCTGGGAAATAGGAATCCATCAGAATGACAGCCCCGCTGGCCTGACCCGCATCGCACTGCGGTGCCGGGGGCCGAGCCGGCACAGCGGGGGAGCAGCTAGGATTCCACCGCGGAGACTAACCGTGGCCCCGGGCCTCGGTGACCTGCTCTCTCCCTGCTCAAAGTAAACGCTGCTTCTCCGGCTCCCTGGGAATATTTTTGAAAAATCCGCCCAGTTATTATTTTCCAGATTCACCAGTTTCACATCCACTTTGACCCTCAGCAGGAAAAAACACAAAAAAAAGGTTCGTAAGAGTATGTGATTATTTCCAGAGTTCACCAGTATAGTTTGTAAATGTTGTTGCCTTATTTGCCCTCCATTTTCTGAAATCACTTCTCCTATTAAGGGTGCAAGGCAAGGAAAAAAACCCAGGATGGGACAGCGACCCACTGCGGGGTGCAGTCACAACCTTTACTCACACAGGCACATCTGGGGGCAGCTTGGAAACTCCAATCAACCTCAGCCACCTGTGGGGGGGGACTGCAGTACCTGGAGGAAATCCTATGGTGGGGGGTGGGGGGGATGGGCTACATGGGGAGGACATGCAAACGCCACACACATGGAGCCTGGGTGGAGACTTCAACCCAGGTCCCAGATGTGTGACGCACCAGTGATAACCACTGCACCACCTAATGGGTGGGGGGGGGGGGGGCATCCTGACTGGGCCAGCCCCTCCCCTCCCCACATCAAATAGCGACGTGAGCCCCAGTCAGCCTGACCAATCAGCACTTAAGCACAGACTTTTCACAGGACTTTTTCTTAATAGGTCAGACTGTTCCCCCAATCTGACCAGACGGACAGTTTAAAATCACAACGCAGGGCAGTCTGGGAGGGTGGCATCGCAGGTTGGAGAAGACAGTGTGCAACCCCCCCCCCCCCCCACAAGTTAGAAAAACACTCTATCATAAAAGATTAAGCCCATTAAAGCAGATCAATTGGCCTGTCTTATTTCGGGATAATCCTAGATTACCCATTTCAGCAGGCCCCTCATTTGTATAATTGACAGCCCGAATCTGCGATTTTCCATTATGGTGGGTCTGCTCTGTGCATCACCGTGAAACATCGCTCCTTCATGGCCCTTTTAATGGAAGATTACCCTCCCAGATCCAAATCCCAACACTGGCCGGTCCTGCTCAGATACAGTAAGGTTGCTAGGGTTAAGTATCCATCCACAACATCAGAATCAGAAAGATCTCTAATGGCCAACTATGTTACACGTACAAGAAGTTTGTCTTGGTGAATGTGCCCCAATATAACATATAACATGTAAGACATTGTACCTATATATACACATGAAATTTTACATATATTGGTAACATTAGACCATCTACTGACAGTAAGAGTTGGAAAGTTCAGGTCCAGAAAGTACAAACCCAGACCAAGCTTTTGTTTCAGCTAAGCAGTTAAGCACTCCATCACTGCGGCTCTTTATGGTCAACTGGTTGGGTGAAATGAGATCTTGGTCTGGGTTTGTATGTTGTGAAGCTGAACTTTCCGCCTGTGCTGGCAGTATGAAGCAGCTTGGGATGGATATAAGTAAACAGGGGTGATGCTCGGATCCCAGCTAAGTCACAAGTCTCTGTTGTTGCCGGATCAGTTAGTGTCACTGAGTGACATCGGTGTGGGACAGGAGCTGTCCCTGTATCTGCTGGTTTCCACATTACTGACTCTTGACCTAGTTACGGTTAGTATCTTGGGGCATTCTTTAGAGAACCCACTCACATTTTTTCGGAATTACTAAAACACTAACTGGCAATTTCCAAAACTCATTTATTGAGTTTGGCAAAACTTATACAGCGTTCACCTAGTTAGACACAATTTGCAGACCCAAGTCCCCCTTTTTGCAAAACTCTAAGCACATTCCCATTCGTCAAAACACATTTTGCACCGTGTTTCTTGCAAAACAGAAAACACTGGCTACAAAAGTTCAGCACAGCCAGCAGACAGCATTTAAACACAATGACTCAGAGCTGTTCACACATGTTTCTGAACATGAGAAGAAGCCAAAGAGGGACTAGAACATGGAGTACATGCTGGATGAGAGTGCAAGTACCATAGGTGGGTTGAATTTCAACGTCAGGGTACAAATAGGTCACACAGAGGATTCTTCCCACATCACCCAACAAGGGAGAGCATTTCCTGTGATCCAAGTTCTCTGTCCTGATCCAGCCCTGAGACATGATGATGAAGCAGAATGAATATTGTTCTTTGACTCTGGCTTGGCAGTTGCACAATGTTTTATTGTAATATGCTTCTCATTTGGATTTTTTACTTTGTCCTTTACAGTAACTCTTTTGGAGTACTGAATACTGCAAACATCACATATTGGTGTAGTAAAATTGTATACAAACATTTTGGTAGATCATAATTTTTACTGTAGTCTTTTGATTTCCAATTTTACAGCTCAACATGCAAAATATCACATCCACAGTAGTTTCTCTACATGCCAGCAACATTTTTGACTGGTAGTGTTTTCAGTGTTTTTGTGCTGTACTGTGTAATGACTGCTGAGTATAGTGTTTTTGTACCAACTGTCATGATGTGTGATCTGAAAGCAGTGCTTGTTTTTCAGCAAAGATAATATAGGTTTGAGAAGATTGTTCGATTTTGCAAGATGAGTCAAAGGTTAGTGCAGCTTGAATTTTTGGGTACTTAGCATTTCCAGAAAAGGAGGGGAGATTTTGGAAAATGTATTTTAGCAATTCAGAAAAACTGTAATAGTGAGATTGAGCCAAGCTTACCCTTTCTCATACTATTGTATGCATCTTCAGATGAGTGGCAGCTGACACCATACCAAAGCCTGATTGGTCATTAAGCCTAATAACTGGGTTTAAAGGACAATTCACAGTGCAGGAAGCAGACAGATAGCGTGGTGATTGGTGCGGCTGTTTTGGAGTGAGATTGTCATTGGCTTTTGGTTTGACGGTACCGCCCATCAGCGTCTACAGTGCACCATAAAGTAAAAATAGCCAGCAATATATGTGGGGGCTTTATAGTGCCTCAATCCCCCCCCCAAAAAAACAGTAAAACAAATCAAGCAGTGCAATATGACCTTGAGATGGATACATTAAAATAAAAAGCCAAGATGATAGATTGGAAAAATTAATAAAAAAAAGAATTCTCTCATTTCCTTGGAAGATTCTCAGGAAATAGTGCTGGGTTTTAGACAGGAGAAAATTTGAGTCTTCTACTTCGTCATATTCTTTGGTAGATCTTATGTCACGTCTACGGGTAAAGAAGGACCGGAATGCAGGCTGTGGGTGAGCAAACTACTCACAGGGGTGTCTGTTATGGGGAACAGGCAGGATTGCACGCGTGAAAAAAGAGAAAAATGACTGAACAGGGAGCACAGGACTAAGAGACACTAATGTAAATGACTGACAAAGGAGCAAACACAAGGCAGCTGTGGCTGGTTAACAAGAGGGCAGGAACAAATGGTAAGACTAACAAGCTTCAGGCCCGACTGAAGATCGGACGAGTAGGACGGGGCTGGACGTGACGCTCTTATCTATCTCTTACAGAAAGCTGGCCTATTTCAGGACCGAGTATCGAGCGAAATATAGCTGTTTAAGTTTTACATAGTCAGTAATGTGAATGAACATGGATGGAGGGGATCTGGATGCAGCGTGGGCCTACAGTGTTCTGTCCTTGGCAAAGGCTGCTTTTGCTGACGCCTCGAAGCAACGCTGGTATCACAGACAACAACAAATGAATATTCAGTGCAGCCCAGCATATTGTCTGCAGATAGAAACAAGGAAATAAAAAACCAGGCAGTCGCATTTTCTTTTCTTCCTTTTAGCGGCAACGTTATTGAGAATTGCAATAAGGTGACCCTTCCCACGTTCCCTGGCCAACCCCACCTGCAGTGTTGAGCTGCGCTGAGATGATTGGCTAACGGCCCGTTCTTTTGTCAATAAACGTCCAATCACGTTTCGCGGAATTTGCATCGTCAGGCAAGATTTTACAAGCAGAATTTAAACTGACTCCACATTTAGCAGCGTGACTCATGGACAAAAGATGTCCGTCACTGCCCAGTACATCAGGGAACAGTGCCTTAGCACGCCTGCATGGTCACGGCTTACAATATTACTGACATTGCCCTAAGTGATGCACCTTCTGCCCTGCATGATAAGGCAGTATCCAGTGCAGTGTACTGGAACTACGCTTTTGCATGGGGCCCCTGGATTCTGGGGGCCCCCTGTTGGCCACAAACAGTCATTACATGACCCAAATGGACTTTTTGAGTGGGGTCCCAGAAACAGCCAACCCTCCCCTGGTGGCATCTGCCAGTTGCTTGGTATGTTTTCACAGCTTATATCTACAACTAAAAGAGAAATGCAGAGATGAAACTATATAGGGTCAATTTATAGAAATAAGTCTTATATGTAAGTACAGCTCTTTGAAATCCAACCATTTCTCTTATCTCAGCTTTAGAACACAACTGGTAAAATGTTCTCCAGAATAAATTACATTTAGATGTTTTCATCCTCACATAAATCCTTGTTGCCATGTGCCCAGACATTTGTGTTGTTCTTTTTGAAGTCTTTTTTTTTTGGGGGGGGGCGTTTTATTTTAGCACCGATAAACTCAGCAGTTAAAGTCAGACAGATTGCAGGCTGGTGAGTGACGTCTGGAATACGGGTTACACAGATGCATAAATCTGAATGACTTGACAATCCTGTATCTTGCTGGCATCCTGGTGTCCTCTGCTTACAGCCTGTGCACATGTTTATTAAGCAAATTCCAGTCCTCCTTCGAGAGAAATAAGAATAGAAATGTAACACAATACATTGGTTCGCTTACTGCCTTATGAGTACCGGGTTTCACTGTTTTATATATGATTACATTAGATAAACTTTATTGATCCCAGGGGAAATTTTGGTGCGTACAGCAGCGAGGTACGTAAAGTGCAGACAAACATACAAACATACAGTGCAACACAAAGACAAAGTGTAACAACAGTCTACATAGTGCAGGCATGTAAACTTAATGTAAAGAAATTAAGAAGTATGGAGTGCACAGACCTAGAAAATAGAATGCTATGGGTTATTAAGGAAATATATAAATTATTTAATAAAAAGAATAATATACTAAAGGTATATTTATATGTGAAGAAAAAATATTACCATTTTTAAACTGCTACTTTTTCTTTTCAGATTTTGTTAAATACCACTGGAGCCTGCATGTATGAATGTAACACACACACGCATACTGTGAGTAACACACTGTAACACACACACGCATACTGTGAGTAACACACTGTAACACACACACGCATACTGTGAGTAACACACTGTAACACACACATGCATATTGTGAGTAACACACTGTAACACACACACGCATACTGTGAGTAACACACTGTAACACACACATGCATATTGTGAGTAACACACTGTAACACACACACGCATACTGTGAGTAACACACTGTAACACACACATGCATACTGTGAGTAACACACTGTAACACACACACACGAACACACACACACACACAGTGACACACATGGCCCACCCCATCTCCCATCGTCGTCCATTGCCCTCTGAGGTCTCTGAAAGACAGACGCTGATGGTGGGGGATGCGGAGGTTGTCAGACCGCTGGTCGTCACGGCGACATCCTCCCTGGTCAGAGGAGCAACGACTCTGGGGGCTGTTTGATTTTTACCCATTTTCATGACTGTATAGAAAATGCAAGCTGGGTGAAATAATGTCATTTCGGGCTTGAATTCCAAGGTCATTCTGGGGGGGGGGGACATTGTTTCACTGCTATTAGCCACTGTGAATCAAGCGGGCTGGGGGAGGGGGGGGGATTCTCCTGCGAGTGAATTATGCTTTAAGAGGAGCTTTTTATCCTCCCAGCATGCATGTAAAGAGGGTCTACCTCCCTGGAGGTAGAGAGATGTGTCACTTGGTGACGGACAGGCCTGACGCACTGCCGGCACAGCGGCGGAACCCGGGTGATGTGTAATCGCGGCTCCCATGAAGGCCACAGAAGCCCGGACTCGCCGCTCCGCTGGCAGGACACCTGGTGATCTTTGCACATTTAATTACGCGGAGCCCGCCAGCGGCTGACAGCGCCTCCCCCGGCTGATTGATTACGGGGCAGCGGGAGGGTGAACTTTACCCCGACCGGCGGCCCAGATGCAGGGGCCTGTGCCTCGCTGAAGCCCCCACCCTCACCTCAGTGGGTGATCCAGGAGGTAGATGCCCATTGCAGGTCTGTAATTAGACAAGACTTCAGGGGGAAAAGCAGGCAGAGATTCCAGCTATGGGTGACTATTCCATCCATCATTCCTTTTATTTCTTTCTTTCTTTCTTTCTTCCATCCATTCATTTCCTTGCTTACCTTCTTTCCTTTTGTCCTTCCTTCCTTCCTTTCTCTCTCTCTCTCATTCTCTCTCTCTCTCTCTCTCTCTCTCTAAGCCCCTCACTTCCATAACACTCTTTTTATTTTCATTACCAAAAGCTGCTCCTGTGTCTGACGTCCTGAGTTCCCCTCGCTTCTCCATGTTCACGGTATAGCAGCCTTTGGAAATGCCTGCATCTCCAGTGCACAATGCAGAGCAATTCATTGCGGTGACTGTCCAAAGAAGACATTTATACCACATAATTCCAACAGCACCCTCTCTCAGGCACCCACCTCACATCCACTCCAGCTTCCTCCATGACATCATTTACAGTAACTGCGCCAGATGTTTCCGCAGTTATTTTCTTTCTAGTTATTTGCCCTTCATCCGAGAAGCTGCAGGTGTTTTTGCTAATTTAATATTAACATTATTACATTATGAGTCTTGTTTATGGTTAAGAGATGTTAAAATCTCTGCGCTATATACTAGATAAGTGGTTGCAAGGATAGATGTGGGCAAAAAATGTGTATTACAACCTTACTCTGTCTCAACAGGACACTGTGGCCTCGTCCATATTCATTTAGTCTGATCATCAAATTACTAATTAAATGAGTCATTAGCAATTTTCCTTGGCTGAGTCATTATAAGGATAAGGATGTAACTCCTCATTTATACATCTCATTCTTGCTTGTTAATAAGCTTCATGGAGCCACTACTGTTTCCTAACAAAATGCTGCGTTAAAAGATTTAATATTAAATGTCTAAAACATTGTAATGAATATTTACTATAATGAAAATCCCATCCAGCCTGAAGCGGGAAGGAATGGAAAAAGCAACAGAAAAGTTTAATAAAATACTTTTCTTTGGATGTGGGATCTTAGCTATTTTATTTCAAGCTCTTAGAAACTGAATTATTAAAGCATCATAACTCGCTTATTACGGGATTGTTATATGTCATAAGATTTATAGCATGAGCAGATTGATGACGGGCCCTACATGATGCAGAGTCCCGACGCGCACCCAGAAACAGCTGACACACCACTGAGGTGACACTGTCGTCATTTCCTTAAACAAAGCAGTCAAACCATTAGTAGATATTCACCAGCAAAAAGTTATTAAATATGGTAAATTGTCTACAACAATATGTTAGATTCCCTTACCATGAGAATATTATTATTAATACTTATTATTATTATGATTATTATTATTTTATATAATGCGTAGCATCAGTGGAGAGAGCACACAGTTTCATTGTACAATGACAATAGTGTAATTCTATTCTACTGTGTTATATTTTAGTAAAAGCTTGCCAGCTAAGATTTAACTACCTGGGTCATTTAAACTTGAGGAAGTTTTGCCTACAGAAAAATGTTCTGAGGGCAGAGTGAAAAAATGATTGGTTGAGAGAAATAACCAATCAGACTGTAGAGGAGGTGGGTCCAAGCAACTGGACTAGACATCTGACTGGGGCCCTCAGCAATGTGATTGGTTATGTCTCTGAACCAATCATTCTTTGTTCTGCCTTCAGAACATGTCAAACTCCCATGAGAGTCATTTAAGCAACTTTTTGTATGTCATTAATACATCTGAAATGGCAATAAATGACAGAGTGAACAAACATTGTGAAACCAATTTCAAATACGGTGATCACACTTACTCACAAGTAGGGGGCAATATCAAAGATCATTTACTCACCCTGTACATGAAAGAGGGAATGTTACATCACAATAATGTTCTGTCACAAATCCACATCATGGATACAAATCTTCTCCAGATCAATTAACAAAGGAGCCAAGGTGAAAAGGTGACCTACAGCTGTGACACCATGTGACGTTTTAAAGGGCAGCAGCCTTTTGGGATGTGTCCCACCGGTCCATGGCTTCGACGTGCCACATCTCTCGAGTCTCACAACAATTCCGCCATTTTTTTAATCCCTCAAACTTGATGTTTACTTCAGTTCTACTTTAGTTTACTACAGTTTCTACCACCCTGCAATCTGGCAACTTAGTACAGTAACAAAATGCTTCATGTTTATTTGCAGCAATCATATTTTGAGGAATCCAAAATTTTGAAAGAATTTGGAAGAAGTTCAAAGTATTTACCAACAGTATCAAACAATATAACAGCAAAAATATTAGAATGCAAATATTATGACTTAGTTTAGTCATTAGTTATAAAACCCAGTGGGCTGGTTTGTGGCTCAGTGGGTTCGGCATATGTGTCTGTGAATAGAAGGTTGTTGGTTCACATCCCTGAACAACTGACCCTGCACATCTATCTATCTAGTGTGTGTATACAGATGCTCCTCTACTTACGAACTTTCAGACATACGAACGAAGAGGACTATAAGTCCAAATTGTGTTTGTTGGGCTCCTGTTTCCTGTTCGCAACATCAATTTTTTTTTCTGCGCGCCAATTCCGCCTAGCACGACTTCTGGGCGCTACTCCCGCCGCGCAGCAGCGTAGCGTGCGTACTCCCAGCTCTTAGATCTTAATACTTGCGTATACCCTTAAAATTATGCTGAATAACGACTTACGGACATTTCAACTTGCGAACGGCTGTTCGGAGCGTCTGTATATATAAAATGTGTGTGTGTGTTAAAATGGAGAGCAAGAGGGAATATATAACAAAAAAATAAATATTCCAGTGTACCTGTGCAAATAAAACATTGCTTCTTTATTTGGCCTGTTTTCCTCTTCCTCTTTTGACCCTCCCTGTCTCTCTATCTCTCTCTATCTCCTTACGTCACCTATCGATAGCCATTGTGGTTATTGCCCAGTCGAGATACCAGGCTCCGGTTAATTTGGAGAACACCATTTATGATCATTTTGCCTTGTCTTTGTCGATGTTGTTCTGCCGGTTAACAGCGAGACACGGCGCCTTAGTTAGTGCTGAGCCCGTCCCGCAAGGCCCATTCTCAGCTCCGTAGTCGAGTGTGGGGGTAATTTGGCAGCTGTGAAAGGTCATGTGTAATTTGATTTCTGGCTATCTCTTCGAAAGCCTCCTGTGTATTGGACTACAAACCCACATGGCAACCAATCATTTAAATGTCTTCATTGCAGCGAGGAAGAGGGTGACAACCTGGGCTGGAATTAAATATCAGAGGAGAGGAGAGAGCTCTGGTGTCTGAAAAGGCTTTGGTGCTGCATCATTTTCCTTTTAATTTGGTAGGAATCCTGCAGCCTGTCACTGCCAGGGACTGACTACCTCTGTCACTCTTTCTTAATCGCATCATAGCCCGAACGTCGAAAACAAAAATGTTCAGGAACTCTGCAAACCTTGTATCAAAACAGCATCCTGTTCCCACAGCAGAACTTTTGACCTGTCTAAGAGACTAGCTAACTAGCTAGCTTAGAGGTAACTAGCTAGCTGCTTCATCTACTAAATAAAGAATACATTAATTTAATATTTAGCACAATGAATTGGTGTTGGCTAACAGCCCCCCCCCCCTCCCCCGCAAACACCAGGGCCCCACGCAAACGCCTGGCAGCTGCTTAGAGGTGGAGGTTGAGGTTAGTGGAATGAACTTAAGATCTTAAAATGAAGAGCTTGAAAGATGTAGAACGTGCAGTAGGTGTTAGGATTACGAGGAGTAGATAAGTGGGAATGGTGAGAGCTGTGAGGGGCCAGACACTGGGGTTCGAGTGGGAGGAGACCCCACAACTTCTTCGTATCCATATGGAAGCAGAAGGGAGCGGGAGATGGGATGCTTTTTATTCCTAGTGATGGATTATTGCTGTTCGGATCGGTTGTGTGAAAGGTGCTGTGAGTTCAGTGAGCTTGTGTGACTGTGTGGGTGTGAATGCAGCTTTTCCCCCATAACTCATAGACTATTTTTCAAAGGGCTGAGATGCAGGGCCCACGGGAAGCCTGGCTCCATCCTAGGGGGGTTTCTGGCAGTCATACTTCTTAAGGGAAGAGCATCTATTCTGTCTAATGAGCAGGGCTGGCTGCTTGAGACTCTCACACACTCACACAAACATATCAATGAGCGGATCACGCATTCGGAATGCGCTCACCCACCTCCAGTCTAGAGCGACAATCCCTTTGCCGTCCGCATGTGAGGCAGGATGAAACCTAAGAGGCTTTCGGTGTGAGGCTCAACCCCAAATCCTTAGGCAGCTTGATGACTCTTTGCTGGAATTACAAATCAATCGTCCCCCAGATGGTAAACGGCGTTAGAGCGATGCAGCCTTTTCTCTCAGCGAGCGGTGGAAAATGTCAGGAGAGGTATGAAAATACACATCACAAGCATTTTTGCACCAGGATTAATTGCAGAATCCGACTTGTAAGAATGAGAGCCGGATATGCAAGACGACAAGGACATTGTGCGTGTACAATTAATAATTTAGAAATAATAATAACTATAATATTAATTACACGTTGAGTTCAAATAAATGATGCTTTATAGTTTCTAACATCTGAAGAGTATGAACACCATAGACCTTAATCTATGGACCAGAGAATATAATCTAAGAATATGAAAACCAGAGAGCATGACCTTAAGACCATTGCCTTTGGCTCAACCCAACACACCATGCACCCAAACTAATGGGTCTTAACAAGAGAACCTGATGCCTAATTGATTGAGACCATTGATTGAGATAAGGCAGTGATGTCATACTTTTTTTGACGTTGCACATTTCACTCGTCTGGTCATGCGGGACACCCCTGAAAAGGCTATGTCCTTTGGATTTGGGCTAATAAATGCTTAATGTAAACAATAATAAGATCCAAACTCAGATGGCTTTTACTTTCGTTTTGTTATTATCAATCCACCATGAATGTGGCACAGACATTTCGGCTCTAGAGTCTTATTGTTTTTTGTTCTTTTGTCTTGATTGAATCTTTTCCTGTATGTTTAATTGTATACGTCTGACCACCAGCTTTACCAAAACAAATATTTTGTACTTTTTGTACTTTCTCTGTCAGCCATGGGATTCAAACTCAGCCATCTGGTGATCTATGTTACACGCTGACTAGCATTTTCCCTTCTTTTTTGGTGCCTTCTGGGTCACCAAAACACACACCCTGAGCAGAAGCACACTCGTCGGTCCGGGCTGATGGTGAAAAATGGAACAGTGGGATGAAATCAAGGTCTTACAGGTTCCTGAAGCAGCTTCTCCGGGTGATAAGGCAGCTCATTCAGCTCTGCAGGTGTGTGTCTAACCTCCTTTTATGGAATTATGTTCCCTGCACAAAGAGAGAGGACTCGCATTTCCCATAAACTGCTGTCCAGAAGTGTCGACCTAATGGCATGCATAAAAATGAACGGTCCTTCAGAGAGGAAATCAGTTTATGCTTTTCCCTCCTTGTGTATTATGGTAATACCAACATAAACTGTGTCCTTTATAAACAGGACTGCAATGAAAATAAGGCCCTGTAAAAATCTGAACCTAAAATGGTAAATAACTGAAAAAAAAACATTAAGCACTCCTGAGAGTCAATGATCTTCCTTGGTTTAAGCTTCTGTCAGTGTATAAAATTGCGAGTCGGATCGTATTCATCGTATGATGAACCATTTCTACATCATATGGGTTTGGAACCTTCTGGAATGATAGTTAACCTTGCTACAATCACAAGACGATGAACTTCCCTATGGAGGATTGGAGTCGCACACCCCCCACCCCCCCAAAAAAAGCATTAAAGGCTTTAATACACTCACATTATTAAGGACACATAGTTAATACTGCAAGACTCACTTTATTAGAGGCACCTAGCTAGTGGCAGGTAGGACCGACTTTTGCCTCCAGAACCATTTCTAGGTTAGATTAGATGTATTGAGAGATGCCTTTCTCCACACCGGTGCCATACTGGGCTGTTATTTTTGCATTTGTGGTCATCCTGTTAGTTTTAATGAGTCTGGCCATTCTCCTCTAATCACTCTCAATAACAAGATGCCTTCAGCCACAGTACTGTGGCTCACTGGATGTTCCTGTTTATCGCACCGTCTTCTGTAAACTCCGCGCACCGTAATGAGTGAAAATCCCAGGAGGGAAGGCGTTTCTGAGACTCTGGAACCACCGTGTCTGGCACCAACAATCAAAATACGATCAAAATCAATTATATGATTTATGTTAGCTGTTTAAGTATGATCAAAACCATGCAGATGATTCATCTTAGCCATTTAATGCTTAACAAAACAGTCTGACCCTGACAGTGTGCTGCATGTATTCAGAGGGTGTCTGCAGTTGTACATGCGCACAGGAACCTTTACAGATGATGCCCATTATATCTCTGTTAGAGTTCGTACTGTTTTTCATTGGTGGGGGGGGGGGGGGGTTGATTCCGGCCTACTGTTGGTCCATGCTACTTACTATACTGTAGTTTACTGTACTGTACTTTACTGAACTACAGTATACTGTACTGTATACCTTAAACACCAATCCAAACACCGGACACAGTGCTTTGGAGCACGTCATGACCAAGTGTTCCCCACAATGTTATGAAATTCTGTTATTTTAACATTGTGGGGACTATTTTTCCAGTGCCCACAAGGGAAAATTCAATTGTATACAAATCTGTGACTGCAATTAAAAAACTAAAAATGACAAAAGGTTTATATTTTGTTTGGTTACTTATGGTTAAGGTCAGGACTGAGTTGGGGTTAAGGTTGTCATCACTGAGATTAGGGTTTTGCCCATTGAAATGAATGGATGGTCCCCATGAAGATATGAGTACAGGTCTGTGTGTGTGTGTGTGTATGTGTGTGTGTGTGGGGTGGTTAACGTTGATGCATTGGAGAGAGTCAGCTGACGGTGGGGGGGGGGGGGGGGGTTTGTAACACATTTCTCATACATCACGTGTCTGCAGATGATATAATTTGTTCTTGTTTTGTTGTCGTTTTCCATCTCCCACAATTTCCGTTTACGCTACAGTTTCCCCCTCCCCTACCTTGCCTGATGCAAGTTTAACTGAATTTCTTTTGTTCCTGTTTTTTATGAGTTTTGTGTCGTGTTGATGACATCACCCTGGGTTATCCCTGAAAGGGGAACCAAATAAACAAATAATCTTTTGTCAGCTGCCGAGTGCCGGGTCACGTGACTTCCGAAGCTTCCCTGAGGATGGATGGAACTGTCAGCACCCAGAATACCTTGTTTTTCATTTTAATTTGAACGGTGCTGTGCATTGATTAGCAAGGAGGAAGATGTGCTGAACTTAAGCCTGAAGATCCACACTGAATAATTCTTTCACAATATAATAAAAGGTAATAAAGTGCCATTTTAATATATTATACTTTCTTGATATTTATTTATTTCATATAATAAATGTCTTATTATACCATCCCCAAGTGTGATGGTTTTAATTTTTATTTTAATTCTTAACAGTTTCTGAATATTTTGGAATGAACATCATGTAGCACATGTGCAAAAACGATTTATTGAATAAAAATATGAGGTGACAGGGTTTCTGGTACTGGGGGGGTTGTGGGTTTTAGAAGCTGAAGTTTTTGTTTGGTCAGAGGGACCTGAAATGCAGCAAAAATATGGACCGGGTGGGCACTGATGTATGGAATTGGATTACAAAGATTTTTTTAGCTTGATTTTTATCATTCTGCAGTGCTGAATTATTCTTTTGAGGAAGCAAATTACGTTAAGGGAATAACCTTATGGAATCATGGTGCTCACTGCAAATGAAAGCTGTTTGTGTGACACGAAAACCTAATTGGTTTTTACAAAAAAAAGAAAAAAAAATCAATTTATCCAATCAATCAATGGAGCTTGGAGAGAAGAGAAAACATACAGTAATAGTTTAATTTCTCAACATAATCTGTTTTGAGTAGTGTACCACAGAAGTGGGGAGTGTTTAATTAGATTCCTCCTCTTTGAAACCAATTAATTATCGACATCTATGACTTTCCACGTAGAAAAGAACATAACATGCATTTTCCCACCCAATGTGTGCATTTACATTTGATCCAAAACAACATTGGCCTACGTTTTTGGTTGAGAAGGTAGGGTCAGACAGTCCCTGGAGCAGTTTGTGGTTAAGGGCCTTGCTCACAAGCCCACCGGCAAAATAAACCAGGTGACGGTCGGAATTTGAACCAGCAACTAACAGATCACAGGCACAGATTCCTAACCTGCTACATCACACACTACCTGCAACAGAGCCCTGGGAGCAGCTGAGGTTAAAGAGCTTCCTCAAAGGCCAAGTGGTTCTGTCAACCAATGGGTTCAAACCTGCAACCTTCTGGGCACGGAGGCCTTCAATGTAGAACAGCCCCAATAAGAGGTCTTGCATGTTGCTAGAACCAATTATGTGAATATGGGTTTCGTAATGAAGGGCCAGTTCCTTGATCTGTCTTGGATAAGAGTGCCTGTGTTTGGGGAATACCTTGGTACCCCCAGCTCTCACCAGCAAATCCACGGAGGGCAGTTTCCATAATCCATTACTGGCAAACAGCTCTTCCTACAGAGGGCTTTACATCAGCCCCCATGAGCCCCATCCATCCCAGAGCAGCAGAAATCCTCAGAGGAGAGTAAAGCATTTATCTTCTGGGACCTGGATCACATGCCTCAGCTTTCACCACAGTCACAATGTTAATGGATTTAATGCCAGGTTGTTGCTCTTCTCATACAGTAGCTAGGTGGCGCTGTGGTTTTCACTTAGAATTTATTTAGCAGACGTTTTTATCCAAAGCGACAAGCATTTTTGAGAAAGTAGGGTCAGACGGTCCCTGAAGCAGTTGGGGCCCTTGCTCAAGGGCCCAACACGACATCACTCTGCTGTCCCTGGGATTTGAACCAACGACCTTCAGGTGATGGGCACAGTGTTATAATTAGATTTCTTTTTCATACTTCACCAGATTCCATAATAATTTGCCTAAATTTGGTTTAAAAACCCAATGTGGGGAGGGACCTTCTGCTTGTGAGTGACCAGGCAAAATGGAAGAGACAGGAGAACTCTAGAGGAACCTTCTTACACCCAAAGTGTGTTCCAGCCACACCTGGAGGTGACACACCGGCGTTGAGACGTGTGCACTGACAGAAACATGAGATCGCTATCCTAGCAGGCTTTCAACACCGCGGGCATGCTGGTCCAGAAGACCCTGTTACTCCTTTAGCGATCGATCCGTCTCAGTCGAGGTGCCGGCCCAGACCAGGCGAGAAGCTGACGGTTCTATTACAGCTCTCAGAATTTGGGCCCCTAGCAATCACCCCCGGGGGGGTCACAGAGGAGACGTTAGCATAAGGGGGTTACGAGGATGCGCACCCAAAGCCGAGAGATTAAGTGAAATAATTATTATACCGATCGATAGCATGAGGCTGGGAGAAAAGCGAGGCTAAAAGATGAGCCATCGGCTTATTGACGCGTCAGGCGGCATATTCAGTTCTTTACGGAGCACGGGGCCCTGCTTTGTAATTCTAACGGCTTGGCAGCGGGTCTGACGTGTAATTACTTGGGCCTTTACCAAACACTCGAAAGAGAAAATAGGATTAAATACACCAATATGGCGGCTAGGCCTTACTTTTTTTGTTCTTCCGATTTCCTGGTCGAGAGAGGCCCTTCATCCACGGTCGGGGGCTTTTCTTGAGTCTGCCTGAATTTTTTATTTTTATGGCGGATTACCGAGTGACTGACAGCCAGCTTTCTTTTTTTTCTTTTTTTTTTTTAATTTTCCATCCATTTCCGCTCCTATATGCCGGCACCCTCCAGCGGCCTCCACACCGGCACTATCGGATTATCCGGCTGTGCCGAAGCGTGCCGTTTATGAGCCAGGCCAAGTGGCCAAGTGCCTCGTCTCCGGACAGCCTCCCCCCCCCCCCCGCCTGGCAGTCACTGCTGAGTGCACTTTTTAATACATTTTCATACTACCGGGCCAGAAAAAAAAAATAAAAGAAAAAGAAAACCTGTAAATTAAAAGTGCAATGTGACCTACAGGAAGAGCATGCTGCCGTACATGAGGTGCGTCATAAACAAAAATAAAAAGAATATTCCAAATACGTCAATATTTTAAATGCAAATTAATATTTTTGCACGCCGTTTTCTTAGAATCATGTGATTCACATTAATTGTAGTTCCTGTGTGGCTGGGATTGAGCTGGCAACTTAAAGGGCCTTTAACCTGCCTATCGTGGCGGGTAATAATAAGCTTAAGAGGGAGATTTCATCTTTGCAACTGAAATCCTTAGAAGGTTCAGTTGGAATCATCTCTAGATCTTTGGGGGGGGGGCAGTTTGTGGCCTATGATTGGGAGGTCGGTGGTTTGAATTCTGTGCATCTGAGTGATGTCACTACTGGTCAGAATATGATGTCATCATTTTGTATTTCTGCACTGGATCACTGCAGTTCATTATCCAGGGCATCTGGTGGCCGTGAACCAGGATGTTGTTCAAGTGGCCGCACAGCGTAATGGAAAAGGACGGCCTCGGACTTAATCTGGCGCGAGTCTGTTTGTCCCATAACGCGACACTATATCAGAATAAAATTTCGAAAGCCCACAGCAGGCCGTATATAAACATCCATCCATCAGGGGAGCCGTCGGAATCAGGCCGTTAAGGGAGCTGAAGCTGCCGCCGTTTTAGTGGTCAAAAACTAAAAAACATCCATCCATCTTCTCTAACCACTAACCCAGTATGGGATGGCAGGGAGCCTGGAGGATATCCCAGAATGCACTGGGCGCTAGGCTGGGGACGCCCTGGCCAGGATCCCAGACGTCGCAGGGTCCAGACTCATACACATATTTTTTAAATTACAGGAACTGTACTTGTGAAAACAGGTTTTTCCATTCTGTGAGGACACTGGTAGATATAAACCTTTAGATAACGGTGCTTTCCAGTCAGGAGTTCATCTACACTGATTAGATCTTCCCCTATCCTTTGTATAATTATATAAGTCACCTAGCAGGAACTGACAAAGTGCTCCATAAAAACAATGGCGCCAGATGTATTTGTTTTATTTTGCTTTGTTTATTTTGTTTTTCCCTGAATCCTTCTCAATTTCTGCATTAAATCATGCTCCATTTCAGCCAATCTGGTGGCCCCGGTCTTGGGTTCGTGACTAAGCGTCCTTCACGATATTGTTTTATCGGCGTGTCACAGCCAGGGTAAGATGCTGTGACCCCCCCATCGTGATTATGAGCAGGAGGAGGTACGATGGGAAAGTGGGGGCTGTTAAGTTCCTAACACGTGACAGCGATAGGGGCCGCCCTCATCTGCAGGTGCTCAGCTCGATGGGCAATCCCCAGTCCCATTACCCTCTAGCGGGACATCGTGTCGCCTATTTGCACAACAGGACAGCGTGAGCTGGAAGTGCGCATGACTTTCTGTGCACATGCATGCTGGCACGCAATAAATGGGTGACATTCAGGGCGCACAGGGGGCATCAGCGGATAGGATGAAGGACACAGTGACTATCTGTGATCCTAGTTGGTCAGACGGGAATTATACAACAAGGGCCAAAAGAAGGAGGGGTTCTATTGTCATTTAGCAGATGAATAATAGTTTTGTACATTTCTTGAGAAATCAGGGTCAGTATGACCCTGGTCACATTGGGTGTGAGGAATCTTGCTCATAGATGAACAGTGAAATCTCTTAGCAAAGTCTGGGATTTGAACCAGCAACCTACTGAGCATCGTCTAAATCCACTGAACCACAGATCACCCTCCCAAGCAAGTCAACCTCATGCCTTCATCAGTACATAAATAAATGATATTCAGTATGGATTTGGAGTATTATGCCCGACTTTTGTTCGGCATCGTAAGATGCGCTGTTCTCTGAGCTCTTCATAGAGGCCGGGGTGGCGTGCAGGGATAAATTGCTGAATATTGTATTTACATTCCCGCATGTTTCCGCAGAGTCGCTCACAAACCCTCCGGCAGACATGAACTGAAGAACAAAAGGAACATTTTTAATGTGTGACTTTTTCCACGGCACTGTGAGAAAATATTCCCCCCTCCCCTGTCACAGGAATGTGTGCGTCTACACATTTCTGATATTGGGCGTTATCAGATCTCCAGCTAAAAGTGAATATTAGATAAAAAGCAGGGAATGTGTGTACGAAGAGAGCTCAAAATTTCGATATTTAGCCTTTTTTTCTAAATAAAATTTATGTGAGAGACCCCCTAGCGGAGCGCCAGCCGACGTGGGGTTCAAATCCTGCTGTACCAAGTGAGCCAGCTGAGGGCAGTGTTATGGGCAGTGTTTCTGATTTTGGGGGTGGGCAGTGTGAGAAATACCCGTCAATATTCGAGGGGATCCCCATCTCCCTATTGTTGCGCAATACCGATCTTGACACACCCTTAAAATTTAACTTTTGAGGCTTTCCGGGGGTCTCATGGGTTAATCGGGGGTGTCGGACCCCCCCGTATTTCGCACACTGGGGGTGGGGCTTATAAAACACTAATGTGACTCAGAGTTGGTTGGGTAGTGGCTAGTATACCTGCCTTATAACCAACTGTTGCTGGTTCTCTTCCTGTCCTGGCCAATATGGCGATTCTGACCGACAATTACCTCCTGAGATCAATTAAGTTTGTATTAACAATATAACAAAAATTATATGATAAAATGTAAAAATGTATGCAATGCCTAAATGTGAATTAGTAATCACTCCTTGGCACTCAGTGACTGGTCACTTCACATTTTAAAAGCAATGATTGGACAGAAACAGATCAGTTAAATCACCAGGGAGACGGTTAGACCCTCTCCTCCATGCAGAACCACCTGAACTCCGTGACATCTGTGGGGTTACATGCACAAAATGGTTGTTTTTTAAGTCACTGGTATGTAATGGAATTTGATCAGAATGTTTTACTGTTCTTCCACAATTTTTAGAACATATCTTTGCAAAGTCAGATAAAACATTGCCGGTCTGCAATTTGCATGTTAATTTCCCCGCATCCATGATGGAAAGCTCCCGGTATCGTAATGAAATAAAGTATTCCGGTTTTTCGACAGGGTCAACCTTTTATTTGATTCGATTTCTCTCCATTCATCGAACATTGTTCCAGAAACCTTGAGGATCAGATGAATGAATGAGGGCCTCCTGTCTGTCTGTGGCAGGGGTCAGGTGACTGTCATTGTTTGTATTGATTGGTTCCACCTGTCCCTTCTTCCCAGCACATGTTTTTTGTATTGATTTCACCTCCCTGTCACTCGTTCCCGCTTTATGTTTATAAGACAGTGTTTTGCTACAGCTTCCTGTCTTTAGCTGTCCTTCCTCCCAGATCGCCCCGTAAGGGACCTTCAGAGACACAGCTCTGCTCACCGCGAGCCCCCAGCGTGGCGCAGTTCTGCTCTCCCGCCCGGGCTTTCCAACACCATGTTTACGCATTTACTGCCATAACTGTACTCATATTTACTGTATTACTGTAAGCACTTTAATCTGTATCAGAGGCGGGTGAGGGATACCCAGGGTGCGGGGGGGGGGGTGGTGCTGGCTAAGCTTGAGTGGAATTACGGTTATACCCCCCTCCCTGGCAAATAGCATTGCGATTAAGAATGCTGCCCAAATACTGTAACCCAAAGTATGATCTACAGACACAAAGACAGTATTAAAAATTAGATGCCTCGCCTAGTGTCGCCTAGGGGGGCAGTGTTGAGGTGCCACCAGTGAAATTTGCCGAAGTTGTGGCAGTGAAACTTCTTTCTGGCTAATTTTACTGTTGAAGGACGGAAGGGCAGATTTCCGGGACATTGTGCATCATTCACAGGCGTTGGGGGGCTGCTGTCTATTTGTGGGAGACTCCCAAAACTTCACTGAGACGTGCGGCGTCTGGGACACACAGGGTAAGATTTTCATTGCGTAATGTAACTGACTGCTTACTGTGGATAGCACAATAGATTCTTAAATCTTGAATCTTCTACCACACCTTCTCTACCTGGCCAGTATTCCCAAGGACTACGGCCTTATCACGAATGATAAGAATCAACAAGATACAAGATTTTTGGCAAGGTTGTCACAAACGTCTCCTGACATGGGAATGATTTTTCTGTCTGACCAGTCATGTGACATTCTGAGTGTGTAAACATTGCTCAGAATAATGTGGCATATAGGGCTGGCTGAGTTTTTATTGATGCAAGGAAACAGCCGACCCTAATTATCCTTTCATTTGTCTTTACTGTGGAGTGGAAAACAACCTAATTTAATTACAACCAAAAAATAATGAAATGAAAAGGAATATTTGTGTTCCTTGATTTTTTTTTTCAGGCTCTGTCTAGACTTCAGCACATTCGGAGAACGGCCTGTTCACGCTCACCATTAACAACGTGCAAATGTCTCTGAAAATCAGACAGATGGATGAATACTTTTCACATCACCGTGTCTCCAAAATAGAGACAAACACGGCAAGACCACAGAGCTGATAGTCACAGAACCAGGGGCACTGTGGTTATTTTTTTAGTTCCCAAACTCAAAACTTGTTGGGCCTTTTTTATAAAGGACACGGTGACTTTTACGCGGAGATGCAGAATGGGAGACGCATGCAATCAACATATCGAGCAGAAGAAGAGGACAAGAGGCACACTTCAAAGGAGGAATGGAGAACGGCCAGCTTTGGGATCCATCGGGGGTCACTGTTCAGGGGTGGCCTCTAATTTTCAAAGACGTTTTAATTAACGCATACAGTTAGGGTTATCTTAAGGGCAAAACGAAATCAATTCATCAGATAAAGCTGTCAAGATGGACAGGAGAAAAATAATGAACGAAAATCCCTTCGGAAACTCCTGTGACAAACTCTTTTGAACCTTTCTAAAATGGATTTGTTTACTTTGAAAAGGGACAACTTTGTTTAAGTACATATAGGTGACAGTATACACTGTCACCTATATGTCACTGTCACCTTATGTATTACTATAAATCTCTGCCTTTTGTTAATGTTTGTTGTTTATTTATTGTTTATTATTGTTTCCTTACCTGTCCTTTTTGTCTTTGATGTTGTTAGGGGGGAGTGATGTTTGCTGCTCTTAGGGGGGAGCCAAACAGTTTTTCCATTGTATGTGTAAAAATGTCAGTTTTCCGTCTTTTATATGCTGGCGTGTGAAGGTCCCATTTGCGCAGTGTGCACAGTGAGGACAGAGACCCCTGAGGAGACCTCACTCTGCTTAACTCATCATGTACTGAGGCTCGCACAGTGTTCGTAAAGATGCTGCTCTGTTCTGCTCTCCTCTGTCTGCAGAGGAACCGGTAACAGAGTAATACCATCGACTTTGTGGGGACCGCCCTGGGACGCCGGCCGCGGACTTATGAAGATGGACCATATCATTAGCATCAAATGAGAAGTGGCACGCTGCTCTCCCCTGCCCCTGGAATCGGCTGCCTGAGGACTGAATGATGGCGAGTAATTACCTCTGGCTCCCATCCCTTTTACACCGCTTCAGTCTATCTCGGGTTTATTTTGCTTAAAGGCACACGGATGTGTAAGGCATGCGCACACACTGTGGAACAGCAGGGGGCGCCCATCCGTGGGGAGCCGCACATTACTGACTGCATAGAAACGTTATCGGGGTGCTGTTTAGGCCGAATGGGAGGCAGGAAAATCAATAGTGACCGTAACTGGACGCAAGCAGGATTGTTTATGTCCGAGGCAGATACATACTGAGGGGGGGGGGGGGGGGCATTGTTTTTTTCTTTTCTCAGCATTGATTAACAGGCAAAGAGGTCACATGTTAGCTATTTGTCAACATTTCATGCCACCCCGTAGCAATTGAAGGATTAATAGTCTTGCTTACCCCCTTCCCCCCCAAAGGACTGGGGGTGCTATTCTCAAGTAAATATGGAAACAATGCCCCTCCCTCTTCACAACTTGGTCAAAATGATTAAGTCCTTTGCTATTGGAAGTTGGCTTAATGGTTTGGAAAACAACCCTGGCCTCTGAGTTCAATTTCCTGTCAGGATCCCTGGGTTTAATTATTAATACAGTGGCTGATAGAATGCGGCCCCTACAGCCGGCCCGGTATCCCCGAAGGGCTGTGCTGGGAGATCCTATAAATGTGTGTAGTTAGTCAAAACAAGTCCTCTTCTTATTTCCCTTTTTGCTCTTTGTGTCGATATGCAGCAACATCTTCTCTCGTAGCATCTCCAGGCAACACCTCAAGGTCTTTTTTGATAAAACATACACGTTTACATAAAATGCGTTTTACATCTGAATTTGCAATTCTGTTCATTAGATTTCAGATCTGAGGCCAAAATACAGCATTTGCAAACCCAAGAGAATGTAACGACCCTTGTTTCTGTAAAACTCTAACCTAAACTGGGATTCAACCTTCATCTCCCAGTGCAAAGATTAGATAAACTGGATTAAATCTGATTACACATATAAAATATAAAAAATGTATAACAAAATACTACATGATTTGTAAATACTGAAAACATTGATTCAAAATTCATTGTCTTTGTTGGGAAATATATGTAAAACTCTAAAATGATCAAATGAAATTTATAAGAAGGTCACTTCAGTCTGATATTCCAACAGATAAGATTGCAATTAATTTTGCGTTAGATAAGCCAAAAATCAAATGATGATATTTTGCAATAACATCATTTGTTTATGCAACATCACAAAGACCATTTGAAGATCTTTGAACTTTTCAAATAAATTTGTGATAAAGTAATTTTTAACACATATCAGAAGAATAATTAAAAACATAACTCTAAGGTGTCAGAACATCTCTGTTGGCGGGATCTATTGCATCATAATGAAATGGAAAGTTTGTTTTAGTAGCCAGATGCTGTCTTGATATTTCTGCCCCTCTGAAATGTAGATCTGGGCAAGATGCTTTGAAAGAGTTCAATTATCGAGTCATGTGGACCAGCCAGCAACGTTCAGAATCAAAATCAGAATCCTTGTATTCGCCATGTACAAAATACACAGAATTAATTTAGGTGGTGGCCGGGGTATACAACTGAAACATGCTGTCAAGACAAAAAATGCACAGATACACAAAACAATATATAAAATAAAAATATAGAGCAGTGTTCTAGGCCCGTTCAAGGAGCTTCACACGTGAGTGCCTGATTTTCAAAATTGCACTTTCACTTTGTTTTTTGATTTCAGCCTTATCACCGTCAGTCCTTTCCCCATGTGCGCGATATATGAACTTACAGGCTGACCTTTGGCTAAAATTAATTCCGCACCATTTCTAAGTGGCTGAAACTTGACAAGGCGTGTGACGTGTCATTGCTCACGCCGGGAGTCAAAATAAACCGGGCCCGAATCGATAGGCCGTCCTCGCGTGCTGCCCCGGGGATCGATTGGCGCTCAGCGGGCCGAGGGGATGGGGGTGCTGGCGTGGGCCTATTGACAGGGATGCCTGAAATATGTGTCTCAGTCACTCAATTGTTTTTATAATTAAAAGAATGAGAGATGTTTAGTCAAGGGCAAGGAATAGAAATCTCACTACTCTAATGCTAGTGGGAGGTGTGTTACTCATTGAGCTACAATGCAACATGTGTAATCAGAAGGTTGTTGGTTCAAATCCCAGCCTCGGCAGTATGATGTCACCATTGGGCAAGGCCCTTAACCCCCACTGGCCCCAGGGACTGTCTGACCCTGTTTTCTCAAATATATTATACAGACTATGACCCTGTGTGATTGAATCTAATATATCAATGGCTCTTTAATTGATGGCAAATGGTCTTTAGCTGCTAACTGGTGACATTTTCTGTGTTTTTGCTTGTCTCTGTGTTTTCCTTGAGATAATTAAGATGGGGGGTGTTACCAGTGATATTCAGCTCATTCTGTCGGTAATATCATTTGCCAAAGCTGTAATCTTGCATCCAAGTAATCTGAGGTGTTTGTATTTTTCCTTTTTTGTTTTTTATTGGAAAACTTATAGCTTATAGATCAAGACATATGGTTTATTATTATAATTGTTATTATTATAAGTAGTAGTAGTAATAGTAGCAGTAGTATTCGATGTGTTGTTGATAGAGTTATGCCGTCAGCAACAGAAGAGCAATACTCTGTGCAGAGATGCAAGGAGACTCTCAACACACATCTGAGGACCATCTGCTTCTCCTCAAACATCAGATGGAGCAGCACTGAACGGGACAGGCTCTAAGCAGCTCTGACCACCGCTGGATATCTCGGCTTACACCAGGCACAGAGCCCACCGCCTACCGCTGTGGGGTAGCGAACTCTCTCCCTCCAGGCTTCCAGTTCTCTTTCGCATTTCACTTGCTTTTTCTGGTGATGGTGTTTTTTTTCTATCCTTCTCCCCAAGAAAAAAGGTGGTCAGTATTTTTCAGTAAGTTTTTTTAAGTGACTGACCTGTTTGTATCTTTAGGCAAGGAAAGTATATTTATATAGTACATTTCATACACAGAGGCAATTCAAGGTGCGTTATAGAGAAAAAGAAGAAAAGAAAAAGGAAGAAAAAAGATATACAGCAATCAAGACAAATCGAGTAATACATAGTAAAAAAAAAAGAGACAAAACGAAAAGGAAAAAAGGAAAGTGAACTTATGTTTTGTAAAATTTGACCTAATTGAAGCTTATAGCAGTTAAAAATAAAGGCCCAGGAATGGATCCTTGTGGCTGTTGGCTCACGCTGCATGTGATCTGTTATTTGCAGAAATAATGCCATGAATAGTGTCGCTTACAGCAGCTCTTGCCGTGCTGCTTTTGAAACCTTGAGGCACAATATAGCAATTTTATGCCTCATGCTGTCACACAGTCAAACAGTAGGATGAGGTCTCTTTCTGAGTTCTAAAGGGGCACTTTATTTGCCATTTCAACAAGTACATTGGAATTCTTTAGTTTGCACATATCCCATCATGCTCTCCTTTTAAGACGTACAGGTGAGAGTGAAACACCGGGTTAGCTATCCATTCAGTGACCCTGGAGCATTTTTTGGGGGGGGGTTAAGGGTCTTGGTTATGGGCCCAATGGAGATGTGGCTACACTGCTAAGCCCGGGATTCAAACTGACGACTGTCCAATCACAGGCAGAGAGGCCTAACTCACTAAGCACCATACCATACATGGGCACGTAGTCTGCTTCTCCCACATTTTAATATGGCTAAATGACAAAATATCATTTTCCACTTCTACCAGACTGTTTTTCATTGGTGGAGAGTTTGCTGTGGTGTTTTGGCTCTAGGGTTCTCCAGTACATTGTTGTATCTACCTTCCTTTGTATCCTCTTTCCTCACCTTCATGCCTTGTTCCTCAACTTCTCCTGTTATTTCCCTTTCTCTCCCTCCGTCATTGTTGGGATCTGCTCTCCCCCCCAACACCTATCTAGTTCAAGGGCTAGAGTGGCCGGTACAAACCGCGACCCCCCGTTTTAGAGGGTAATCAGAGCTGCAGAGGACCAAACAAAGATGCTTATTCTGCCGAACCATTTCAGAAGGCTGTAAAGTGGCTGCATTTTTAACATTAACTTCCTCTCAGCCACACTAAAGTCCTGAGATCAAACACGGAAGCGCTTCTGGCAGAAGGTCAATATTTTATCACTGACTTTGGAGGCTGAAAACACAGCCCTGGGATTTTGGGCTGTGAGTTATTATTATTTGTTTTCTTTGGAGAGGATATCATGAAAAAGAGACTGTCGCTGTTCTGCTGTCACCATGGCAGCCTAATTGCCTCTCGGTCGCTAATTATCCACACGTATTTGTTTTGTCGCAGACTCACCTGGGTGAGCTATCTCCCTCAGACCCGTACTTTGAGGTGGGCTGGGGTTCCCAGCATGCAATGGGGTTTGTGTACACCAATGGCACCTCCGTGTCAGCCTCATGTGACCCTGTGCCCCGTCTGTGTGTGTAATATGGGAGCAAATAACAAATGCAATAACATTTATCTAAGGAGTGACTGTCATTTCATGCTTCCCATTGTTCTTTGACATAGCTCTGTTGAGCTAGTTATTCATTAGAAGGTTTCATTTGAAGCAACTTTTGAAGCTCCAACACACTACGTTAAACTTTGATGAACATTTTTCATAGCTTTATCCAAAGGAAGATTCATTCTTGGGAGGGCAGAGTCTGTGGAGTAATTGCAGGCGAGGGGGCTTTTCAGGGTCCCAGTGGTGAAACCATGCAGCTGGCCCCAAGAATCGAACCAGCGACCTTATGGTCACAGGGAGAACGTCTGAACCCACTGAGCCAGACTCCACCCCCTATATGCTGTTTACAGATGGATATATTAGTGGGGTCATTCAGGAAAAGCAGCAGTTCATGCTTGCATGCTATTATGCTATTATTACTATTATACTTATTAAATTACTAATTACTATTATTAAAGGTATGAGGTATAACCTCTGACCTTTTCTTATCCATGCATTTGTTAATTTTGCAACAGCCAAGACTACACTGATTCATCTTGGTGGTGTGCAGTCTGGCTTTATATTATTCACAATGATTTCACACAAACCATGAATTGTGGTTAATTTGATAGCATTTCTTGGTGTAGCTGATTTTACTAACTGCATTAGTACTGTACAAAGTTAGAGGTGCACGATTTCATAGATTCCCCTGCTCTCCCTATCGCAGGCTTCCAGTGGGGCCGACCTGAGGTCAACTCGCCCTCCTTGTCTCATACTTCTGAGCGGTAGCCAGACTAGATCACGAGCTAGAATCAGGGCCCCCGCTCTAGCAGAGTTAATTGACCCAAACGGTGACATAATATCACGTGATGTGCAAATGATATTTGGGCGATGTGCAAATAACATTTGGGGCGATGTGTAAACAATATTTGGTGTGATGTGCAAATGGCATTTGATGTGACGAGCAAATGATATTTGGGGCGATGTGTAAATAACATTTGGGGTGATGTGTAAACAATATTTGGCGTGATGTGCAAATGACTGATGGAAAACCGATCGTACAAATGTCACCATTCCCATTTGTTTCTTGTCTGAGTGCCCCATGCCACCTTCAGCGAGATGCCGCCCTGGGCAGCTGCCCATGTTGCCCATACCTAAATCCGCCAGTGGGGGTCCTTGTGTGGTCTGCAACTGTCTCCCATGATCCTTCTGTGCTTCCTTACTTTACACTTCTCAGCAGTTTCAGTGATCCTTGTCACAGACAGCTATGTCTAGTTATTGAACACTGCAAACAGGAAAGTCTCTTCTGCATTAAACCTCATAGAAACATCTTCGCATCAAAATGACAATGACTTACCTATAAAAGTGAATCAGTCTGACCTTCTTATTAGTTAGATTTGTTAGGCTTCTTCTCATTGGTTACTTTTTATTAGGCTTCTTATTATTGGTACGTTTTGTTTAAGTGGGTGGGGGCTCCACCCAGGCGGGGTTTTGGGACCGTAAATGATACTGCATGCAACAGAAGCAATTACTTCATGTAACATTTGAACACCCGTGAGGGTCCTGTGTACTCTACAGCAGCAAAGTTTTTAATGAATACGTAAATAAATCAGACATATTTAAAAAGACTCGGGAGTCTTTAGCACAAGTACCGTTTGGCAGGCGGGTGTTGAGTCTTGAATGTTTTTGAAGACTTTTGAGTACTAGCAGTTGATTGAAAGACTACTGGCCCATGACTGATTGACTATGCAGTGTGTGTGTGTCTGGGGGGGGGGGGGGTTTGCATAGATCACATTTGAGGACCAAATTGTCTCCAAAGTGTAGTAAAGCCTGAAATTTCCCTACTTTTGGGGACATCTTTTGAGGTCCCCATTTGGATAACCTGAGTTTTATTCAAATCTGTGAATGCAATCAAAAAAGTAAAAATTCCAAAAGTCTTGTATTTGGGTTGGTTACTTATGGTTAAGGTTAGGGATGGGTAAGGGTTAAGGGTGTCGTGATTGGTCGTGATTTTTCCCATAGAAATTAATGGTGCTGTAACTGAAAGACATAATTTTTAAAAAGATATCTGCAAGTCATCTCTGCCACAATGCAAATGCCCCATTCCTTCAGGTCAGACATACTTCTCTGCTCCCTCCTACAGAAATGTGTGTAGGATTATTGTAGTGCAAATTGTTTATTAAAATATTAATATTGTTTAGGATCCACTGCTTAATATTTATGCATGAGTTTGGAGACAATTGATTGGATAATCTAAAAGGGCAAGCAGGAAGTATTAAGTTTATGTTGATTGGTATATTTGAAAAATCCATGTGGGATATTCAATAAATGATGATTATGACTTACATAGATACTGTGTTTGAACAAGAGAGTCTGTTTTGCAGAACCAAACAAGTCTTCCTCGCCACCTGTATTCAGCTCATGCATTGTAAGGCATAAGGTACACAGACTCTATCAATTGTTACTTTTCCTGAAGATACTTTTAACCGGAGAAAGCACATGTACACTCTGACGGCTGGTTCCAGGGCCCGTTACCTCGATCTTAATTAGTCATTGTTATCCTCGACGAGACCCATTCCGTGTCCTTATAAACCTCCTGTGTCATTTCTGCAATCCGACCCAGACCCTGTACTTGGGCTGTGAGTGATTTTGCCCCAGCAAAGGCCCATCATGGAGTCCAGTCCATCCAGAGTAGAACAGCCCTTCAGAACAGGGGATTTCACCACTCAGCCCTGTCTGATTTGCTACTGGCCAAAGTACTTAACCTGAAATCAGATTATTTTCAAAATGAGGAAACTTAATCCGTCCTGAGAGCAGTCATACAAACATATCATTCAGTCATTCTAATATCAGCACGGCATCATACTAAAAATATAATGATAATAAATACCAGCATAAGAATATCAGCTTCTAATTATACTAATATCAGCATTGTATCAAACATCAGCACTGAATGATACTAATATACAATGGTACTAATGTCAGCATCTAGTCATACTTATATCATTCAGTCATACTAATATCAGTATCTCTTCATACCAATGTCATACAATCATACTAATATCAATATCTAATCATACAAATATCATACAATCATGCTAATATCAGCACCTGGAGGTCATCAGGCATAGCTGTGGACTACTTGAAGGATATCACTGAGACCACCTCTCGCACCCATATGTACACGCGGTGACCACAGCATGATGGAATTTGACACATGTAGCTCAATAGCACAGGATTCCCGGGAGCCTCTTAGACCCCGATTTCTCCCCAGCTGACTCTGGCTGTTGGGCGACCGTCATGGAGACCTGGCAGAAAATCCATGCAGCACATCTCCCTGGGTGTTCAGCTGGAGTGGTGTTGAAGATGCAATACCTCCTCTTAGCAAAATTGATTTTTAAGGACATGGAGGGGAGGAAACATTAGTGTGTAGAGCGAGCTTGTATCACGTAGGGTAATCCAAGGTCCAGTATGTGTTTGTGCTTAAAATCCTTTGTTTCACCTTTATAAGCTTGACCACTTGAACCACATATTTGCATGGGACCCCCAAGGTTTGCGGGCCCCCTGTTGGTCACTTACAGTCACTACACTGAAGGGGTGGAAGGTGGAGCCTGAAGAGACTTTCTTAATAGGGTCCCAGAAGCAGAACACAGGCCCTTGCAGGACACACTGCCATTTTAACCCCATATGCTAAGTCTCTTAACGATTTCTTAATACTGAATGTTTGGCAAGAAGCTTCCAAGTCTCCAGATGATGTATTTACTGAACAGAATGAGCTTTGATGAACTACAACCTTTTCCATCCCAGGAAACAGCCGCTCCTCTCCAAACGAGATTCATTCCCTCACTTTCCGCTTGGATGTCTGATTGCTTGGACGCCATCCAAACGCCATGTGTTGCGGCAGGAAGTCGAGGTGCCCGTTATTTTATCATTAAGTCCTTTCAGAACTCGAGGACAGCGGCTGCTAGTTCAGCAGTTACTGAATGCATTGTTAGCTCAGGCCCGCGAGGCTAATATACCGTAACTTTATCTCATAGTTGGTTCTAGACAGCCACTCATTTAGACACATAAGTCTCGAGCGCCATGATATCCATTCATAGGTCAGCATGGCCAGTTGCTGCAGTGCACTGTGCCTTCACTGCAAATCACATTTCTTAGGTACAAAACAAAGAGAAGAACAATGTTAAATAATTTAATTAGCAGATACCTTTATCTTGAGCATCACACTTTTTCTTATTTTGAGAAGCGGGTCAGTCAGCCCCTGAAGGTTAAAGGCCTAACACAAAGACCCAATGGCAAAACTGCTCTGCCATTCCTGGGATTTGAACTTGCAACCTTCTGATTACAGGTACAAGAGCCGAACCCATAGAGCCACATAAACCTTGAACTACCAGCCGCGTGTGAATATTAGTGAAACCTTACAAACAAGAGGATTCTCAGCATTCATTTTAATGCATTAGAAGAGGAATACAATGATAATTTTCAAACAGAATGATAAAATGTTTTGTTTGGCCATAAATTATTCAAACATTGAAGTTGTTTATATCAAAAGTCCTTAATAACAAATGCATTTCCCCAAGCAGAACGCCCTCAGATCTGGTACCCTTATGAGGTGTTTACCATACATTGACGCGTCTAAACTGCTACGGCTTCCCACCAAAGACACCGTAGGCCGCTGAAAGCTGCGCTGAGGCTGCTCTCTCTCATCCCGTTCCTCGCATTGTTCCCCAGAAGCACTTTGGCACCATTTCATCTGTAACTTTAATATTTCATGGTTTGAATCTGGCACCGTCAAAGGATGCTCTGCTTTGATCTGCCCATAAGAAGCAAAGCTGATGTTTCTGCTGCTCTGTTTGGATGTACAGGGAACAGGGATGGAGATAACACTCTAGTGATCTCCGCGGATTGTCTTTCTGAGGAGCGACACGCTGAACAAGTGGCCCCACAGTCTGTAAAACTGATATTTTGACAACTGCCCTTGAAAACAAACGTAACAGAGCGAAAGCATGCCAGAGGTGATCCGTGCAGCGGCACCGACTCCGGAGATGAGCAATGACAATTTTCTGCTCTTTATGCCGAACCCAGAAGCCACCCTCTCCACAGGCTCCCCTTTCAGAAGAGAGATCTGCTGCATATCTCTGCGGAGAACATCTTCACAGACTCTGCTCCTCTCTGGAATCAATCAGAAGGTGATGTTCTGACCACCCATGTTGGCTGCCTTGCTCACCACATATCCAGATTGTACCTGGGGAGGACGCTGTCTGAGCCGGAGTTCAGTCCCCTGGAGGCGTGACGTCGGGGATGCAGGTTACAAACTGTGACATCGTGGTCCGCCACTGATACCGATCTGACTCACCAATGGACTCTGACTACGACTTCAGGTTATGTCTGGCTCATTTCCTTTGTATTCCATAATGTTAGCGGGCCAGTCGACTTTGGACCGCCGAAGGTTTTTTTTTTTTCTACCTGCTCATGAGTTTTTGGTTCCTCTCCTCCGTTGTCTTCTGGCATTCTTTCCCTCTTCCTTTCATCCCTGTTTCATGCACCATACTGTATAAATGATGCAATACTGCATTGCCACACACTCTTCTCAATTACCTTGGGGGGCGTCTGTGTTGTGAAAGGCACCATATAAAAATAAACAGAAATATGAGGATTGGGCACCTGCTTGACCAATCACGTTCATGCTCCTGGTGGCCTTAGGACGTTCAGTCGCTGGTATGTCAACGTTCCACAGGAGCAGGCAGAGCTCCAAAGCTGACATCATGCACTCTTCGTACTTCAGCGTGTTATAAGTATTGTTGCTACCCACCTGCTGGAGAGAGAACAAGGTCGGGGGGCTGGGATCACCTGCTTCAGTGCATCCCGCTTCATTTTCCAGCTGTGTGGAATGTTCCGGAACAGCTTCTACCTCAGCTGTTGCCGTGCTGATCTCCGCCTGCCCTCATCTCCTCCCACTGCTCAGGGATCACTACCTCACTAGCTTTTCATAACGGAGGGAAATGAAAGCCCGGTCCTGTTTAGAGACGGAAGCAGGGCCCCCCCCCCGATGGCTCTGCTTTTCCACCTGCCAGAAGCAGCGGCTCTTCCTCACCATCAAGCCAACTTCCTCTCTCTCTCTATCTGGCTTTGGTTTCTGGGTTTGGTTTCCTTAAAAGGGTCAGACCCTATCTGTGGTCAGAGCCCGTCATGGCCAGCTCTCCCCAGAGATCTTGCTATACATAAAAAAGAACTCCCCCCATCCACACCCCCACTATTATTTTTCTCTTCTGTTCCCATCCCCTGATGTCCATGTTGCTCTGGCTCTGTTTCATCCATTTTTGACGGGTCAGCCTTCCATTGTGGGGGATACGGCTGCCACAGATGCTGTGTTGTATTCAGAGCACAAACATGACTTGCCTACCCCCCGCCACATACCCCAGCTCTCCTCCTGTCTCACTTTTGGAATTCATCCGGCCCCACTCAGAATTTCACTGACACGGCTACGGAGAGTAGATCTCAGTTACTGCAAATTCTGACTCCAGAGCACTAAAAATAACCACAGACCAGCAGCTCCCTGCTTCCCGCACCTTTAATTCCGTCTGTTTTTCTGTATGAATATTATCACTTTTATCTGCAGATGAAACGGGGGGCTTGAAAGACTCATACCTGTTGACTTTCTTCATTTATTTACCGGGAGTCTTGCTGAAGTCTGGCTCGGTTTGTGAGGAGAGGTTAGCAAGCTGAAAGTAGGATTTGTTTGTGTGACCTCTGGACCAGAATCACTTCAGCTCTTACATCGTACATTTTCATTTTTTAAATTTTTTTATTTTATGGCTGGTGTTTCTAATGCGGGAGGTAGTAGAGTGCATATATTTATATATACTTCTTTGTGCATATATGTCCCTATATTTGCACACATTACCACAATACATGTTTGCATTTTATGAGGCCGAGGCTGTTATCCAAAACAACATGTATATTGGAGAATGCAGGGTCGGCCCCTGGAACAATTGGAGGTTAAGAGTCTCACTCAAGGACCCAATGGCAAAATCACTCTGCTGACCCCAAGATCTGAGTTGCTAGCATCCTGATCTCAGGAACGGTCTCCAAACCACACACCAGCACATGTGCTACACAGATACATTCTTATGCTACACCACCGACCCTGGAACTGACGAATCCGTGGCCTGTTTTTATTGCTCTCTAGAAACAGGGTCTATGTAATGTAGACGTGATGTTTGTTATCTGTTCGCTTCCGTGTCCATATCGGGCAGCTGCAGGACCCCGGTGTTTTGTGGATGAAAGTCCGATATCAGCGTCAGGAGCTGGATCAGACTGATGCACGGTGCTTAAGTGTTTAAACCAACAGAGGCCCCAGCTGTCACTTCCTGCAGACCAGATGGGGTGTCCTTGGGGAAGGTGCTCAACACTCATGGGGAGGGGGCGTTAAGGCTCTGTGCCTGTGATCGGAAGGTCGCTGGTTTGAATCCCGTGCTCGGCAGAATAATCACATCTCCCTTGGGCCCTTGATCAAGGTCCTTAACTCTCCAAAACTCGTTCCAGGGGGCTGAATGGACAGCAGACCCTGCACTCAGACCCCAAGCTTCACTCTCACCTCTAAATGTGTGTGTGTGTGTATCTTTAAAAAGGAGAGCATGATGGGATATGTGAATCCTACCACATTCCAGTGCACCTGTACAAGTGGCAAGGAACGGATCATTCTAATATGGGTTCCCTTGTGACAGTTAGTTTTTACAAATTTACAAAAATACTAAAGAAGAAGAAATAAAACATGATGAATAACTATTGGTAGGTAGGTAGAAAACTTTATTAATCCCTCGGGGAGTTTCCTCCAGGAAATTCGGTTTCTAGTAGCACCATACAACATACAACATACAGTTACACATACAATTACACATACACATACATTACAGTTACAGATGAAAGTATAGGAAGAAGCAATAAACAGTGATGGGATGATGATACTAATAAATAATTTTTGCCCGTGTTAATCAGTCTATTGTACAGTCAGTTAAATGTCCTTCTGTCCCCCCTCCTGCTCCCCCTCAATGAGGAGTTGAACAGTTTGATGGCGTGTGGGACCAAGGAATTCCTAAGTCTGTCCGTTCTGGATGTGAGGAGTAGCATCCTGTCACTATGCATACTCCTCTGGTTCTAAATGACAGTGTCAGTTCTGGATGTGAGGAGTAGCATCCTGTCACTGAGCATACCCCTCTGGTTGTTAATGACAGTGTCAGTTCTGGATGTGAGGAGTAGCATCCTGTCACTGAGCGTACTCCTCTGGTTGTTAATGACAGTGTCAGTTCTGGATGTGAGGAGTAGCATCCTGTTACTGAACATGCAGGTGTTGTGTGTCCAGTCCAGTTTGTTGTCCACCCACAGCCCAAGGTACCTGTAGTTGTGCACCACCTCCACCTCCTCTCCCCTAATCTGAACTGGTCGTGGACTTGGTCTGGACCTCCCAAAATCTTTAACCAGTTCCTTGGTTTTTGAGGTGTTGAGCTGCAGGTGGTTTGTGTGGCACCAGATGGCAAAGTTCCTCACCAGATTCCTGTGCCCTCTTCCTGGTCATCCCTAATACACCCCATGATGGTCCTGTCGTCCGCAAATTTCTGAATGTGACACAATTCAGAGTTGCAGCAGAAGTCTGAGGTGTACAGGGTGAAGAGGGAGGAGACAGCACAGTTCCCTGTGGTGCTGACCACAGTGTCAGACGTGATGTTCTTCATCCTAACATACTGCAATCTGCTGGTGAGGTAGCTGGTGATCCAGGCAACCAGGCAGGGGTCTACCCGCATCCTGGACAGTTTCTCTTGTAGCACTTGTATTAGGAAAAGTTAAGGAGTAGTCGATGATGTCATACATAACAGATCTTACCAGAGAGTTTGGTGTAGTTTTTGATCAGCAGAAGACGCTGGGACCACCGGCGTGGACCAGAACTCAAACATCATCATGGTGCAAGAATAAGGACCAAACCAGGACCATCTGTCTATTGAAGAAAGTGACCAAATTGTGCAGGCCACAATCTCCTTATGCTGGGGGTAAAGACCTCTCTTTAATGGCAATTTGCTCTGCATGCTAGATTGTTAAATATGGATTTGATTATAACATGCAGTTTGTCCATTTTTGCATTGTTAATTTTCTGCCGTTTTGGGGCCCCTGGTGTAATTATCGGCAGACCTGCCCACCTGTCTGGCTCGGAACAGTAATGCCGAGGTAATGAGATCCAAGCCGGCCGGCCCCCTCCGGAGCTCGCTGCTTAGCCAGAGAAGGTGGCATGCTTCCTGCTGGGTAGTGTTCATCTGTCCTCACGGCCCGAGCGTGGAGGGTGGAGACCAAAACTCGTCCCAGGTGTCCCAGAAAAGCTGCTGCGTTGCCTTAAATTAGTAATTAGTTTGCTGATGGATTCCCCTGCTGGCAGTTTCCACTGAAACAATCCTCATTACTTTGCTCATAGTTAAAACTGAGTCCATTGGTGGACACTTGAGTTCCTCAGTGTCTCCCTGGTCGTACTTGCTGGTTGATTTGATGATATTCCCATGGTTCTGAGGTTTTTTGGAGGAAGTAGTGAATAGATGTACGATTCCAGTCCAGGAAGGCAGTGATTCCTGCTATCTGTCAACAGCTAACAGCCCCTGTCCTGTAACAGAGGCTCATGCAGCACGGACTTATGCTCACGTTTACAGAAGCACTAATGTAAAAAGCAGCTTTCACTGAAAATACACCACAACTTTACCATTTCAGTGATGTAATATGTGTTCATAAGCATGTATTACTGTTATATTTTTCGTGTCTTGAATGGTATTGGAGGAGCAAATCCAATGTACCAAGAATCAAGAACTGCCTTTACTGCAGTAGTAAATACAGTTATAGAAAGTAATAACGTTTTTCTTACAAATGGCCTATAAACACAGTCTTTGAAGAGAAGAATGGAACTCTCTCAATTTCCTCTGTTGCTGTATAAAGAAATTCGGTAGACTTAACGTCTTTGTGTGTTGCATGTGTGCTTACATATGTTTGTGTTAAAGACGAGTTTTGGATACCCGTAGTACAGATTATGTAGTCATACATATTTGAACTAGGACATCAGACGGAGGCATAGACTCAGACTACAGCCAAGACAAGGGCAGCCATCTGCCTTGTGTTGGCAGCTAGTGTGAGCTCAGCTCTGGACACCAGTGGTGTTTACCAGCACCCAGACCACGCATTTGCAAGGCGCCCCCAAAGTTTGGCCTCCTCTGCTGGCCACAAACAGTTAATACACTAAATATTAAATAAACTCATTCCTTATTTAGCAGATGCCGAAACAGTATGTTCTGCTAAACAACTAGCTAACCATGATTTTCTGACTTTACTATTTATTGAGTTTTTGAAATATTTGGTGGCTGGGGGGGGTGGGGGCGCAGTCCTGGGTGATGCCATATGAATTTGTTAGGGGTCTGTGTATATTTTCCTAACCTTGTGTCCCTACAAGCATAGTATAACCTCAAAAAGCAGACTGTGTGCATACAGGGCAGACTGTGTGTTTTTAAGGGTGGCTTCTTAATACAAAAAAAACTTTTTTGTTATGGAACTTCACATATATTGGTTCTCGCAAGGGTATAAGCAGACTCCATGAATTTACTATATGTGCATTTTTTTTATCAGGATCTTGAAGCATGTTTAAAGTGTGTTTTTTGGCTTTTACTGCATCAGAGCCCAGGAAACAGCGCGTGAGCGTTTTTGTGTGAAGTGGCGTTTCACCTAAACCATGGAAACACGCCGCGTCTTTGTGCTTTGCTGTCTTGACGGCTGGTCCTGTCAAGGCCCCGGTGTGCGTGTATCGGCGCCTGTTGATTGCAGCCATACAAAAAAATATCTGTTTGCCTCCGTGTTTCTTTTAAGTTCTCCATGTCTGTTTGTGTCAAGTTTCCAGAAAAGGCGATTTTGAAGGTGCCTAAGTGTGCTGGAGCCTCGTAGAAGCCAAGGTGCAGGCTGCTGTACTCGCACTAGCCATACCCCCCACCCCCACCCCCGCTCTGCCAGCAGTGCCTCGGGCCAGCAGATAAGCAGCAGGGATTGTGGGAGGGAGAGCGGGCTGACTGGTCCAGCAGCTCGGGCCGTGTGAGCGCGCGTCCGCTCCCGATTCATCTGCCTCTGGGCGCCCGTGTGAGGCCTCACTCAGCAGCTCTAAATGAAGGAGCGTGAGCCTACGCAAGTTAGCAGAGGACATGCAGCGATGCAGTGGGTGTCGGGGGGGGGGGGGGGGGACACAGGATGTGTGCTTGTGTATGCAAGAACATGCGTGTCAGTGTGTGTTTGTGTGTCTGTGCATTTATACACAACAGAATGTAATTATATTTGCACCTATAATGTGTCTGCATGTATAAGACCATTCTTCCTTATATAAGTCTGTATATCTCTGTGTGAACTTTGAAATTTGTGGTGTGACATAAATGCATATGCATATGTGTGTGGGTGTGCATCTGTGGGTTTATAGTGTAATTACATTTGTACATATAAAGTGTTTGCATATATAAGAGCATCCTTACTTATATAAGTGTGTATATTCTATATTAAACTTAAATGTGGTTAATAAATGTGTATATATGTGCGTGCTTGTGTGTGTGTGGGGGGGGTGGGGGGGGGCATGTATGTATCACATTGTGGGGACCAGATATACCCATAATGTGATAAACACTTGTTATTTTGATGTTGTGGGGACATTTTTACTGTCTCCACAAGGGGAAAGTCAATTTTATAAAAACCAGTGAATATGATCAAAAACACTAAACTAGTCCTGTATTTCATTTGGTTACTCATAGTTAAGGTTAGGGCTGAGTAGAGGATCAGGTTGTCATACTTAGGATTAGAGTAGTGCCCACTGAGATGGATGGAGAGTCCACACAAACTGTAGGGTGAGTAAGGTGAGGTCTGGCCGTGGATGACAGCCATTGATCTCCGGGGTGACAGTCTGTCGACTCAAATATCTGACTTCCCAGACGAGAGCATATTGCTCCAGTCGTGCTCGGATTCGGATCTCCGAGAAGCTGTTGGTATTCGGGTCTCGTTGCTCCGTGCCAGAGGGCCAGAGGAGGGAGCCCATCCGCGGGAGGCGGCATTGTCACACGGCCGCCATGCCCCGCTGCTTTCGTATCGATCGCTCCCCCCAGCCGCCGTTACGGCCCCCAGGACCACCAGCATGGCTACGCTCTTTTACTTTAATTCTGCACCTCCTGCTACCCCTCTGCAAATAAAAGAATTCTGATTTGGCCTCGAAAATGAAATATATTTGGAATGCAAAAGCCTAAAACTAAAATGACACACACCTGAGCATAAAAAGGTAGCAGAAATTACAATTACAGCCCAAGCGTTTTCCTTAAAGAGCATTTAATGGTCTCCAGATGTATATGCATTGTGATTGAAATACACGTCCCTTCCTGGGTGGACGCTAAAGCAAAGAGATGAATACGGGAGTCAGGTGCCTAGAAGGTGGTGAAAGACGACATTTTTACTGCAGTCTGCACCAGCGGCTCCTAGGAATCAGAAGCTATTCCACAGCTTCTGGCATCTTCATAAAAGATGAAGAGGACAAGCTGACGTCCGCCCATGCAACATGGGGTTATTGTCTCATGTCAGCCAGGGTTCCTGCCTGTCCCACCTCTTCCCTTACTTCTTTTAACCACTGAATGTGGTTAGAACTGGAATTTTTGCCCTAACACAGCTATGGGCAGAGGTCACAAGGCAGAATGAGGGGATGCTTCACTCTCACCTCTATGTGTGTGTGTGTGCCTTTAATAATGAGAGCATGATGGGATATGCGAAAACAACCATGTTCCTAGGTAGTGGTCTTGCACAAATGGAACATAAAGCTTTTTTTTTCAATCAGGAATGCTAGCCTGGTTTGATAGCACAGGTTAACCAAGCAAGTTCAATTGGTGAGACACAAACAAGTCTTGAGACGTGGGGCCACACCCCCCCCCCCCCCCCCACCAGACCTTTCAAAAACTAAATAAATAACTAGCAAGAAATAAGAAGAGTAAGAATATTGTAGCTAGCTATACTTCAGCATCTCCTAAATAGGGAACGTGTTTATTTAATATTTTGTGTAGTGACTGTTTGTGGCCACCAGGGGGGCAAATCACAAGGGCCCCATGTGAATTGGTCGTTTAACAGGTGGAAACCGCCATCACTGTAGATAATACATCCAAAGTTTGCAGAGCACCTCCAAACCGCAGGCCTAGAATTCTCCCGCTAAATCCCTTTTTGATTACAGTCATTCATTCACATTTACATTATTTATTATTTTGTCCAAACTGACGTACAAGTGAGGCTGGTAATACATCACAAGCACGCAGCTGTCAAGGAGCAGCTCAGGTACAAATGCTGCTAGACTGAGCCTCCGCTGAGTGACCGGCGACAGGTGCGGGACAGTACAGGAACAAGAGCTACACAAAACGCCATTAGAACCCAACAAGAAAAAGCTACTTTGATCAAAACATTATGAGGACTAGGTTCCTACTAGACAAGTGAAAAATACAAGATAATAGCAAGCAGCTGCCGAAAGACCATAAACAAGGAATTAGCTAAACTTTCTGTAACAGAAAGATGCTGTAATTTATTATCTGATGTCTGCTTTCCACAAGAGGAAGTTGCCCAAGTCTTATCTGAATGAAATAAAATCAGGACAGATTATCTGTCATGATACTTCAAAATATAAAGGGGATTTGATGCTTAGGTAGCTTTCAGGGGGTGTAATTATATGGGCAGTAGAGCAGCAATTAACCAATCAGCAGGCTAAATATGAGGGTTTTTTAGAATGCTATTTGCACAGCCTTTCTCAATAAAATCCCAGTAATCGCAAAGCTGTTAGGCAATATTTTGCTAGCTGTGCAATCTTATGAAGGCGTGATTGGCTGCACCTCTGCTGGGTCTCCCCCTCCAGCCATTAGCGAGTCGAGCCCCCCGCAGAGAGCAAATAGCGTCGCTCACTGTAATCATCTCCCTGGCAACCAGCATGATGCTGCTGTGTCAGCGACCAATCCCCCGCTGCTACGTAGCCTGAGTTAGCAGGGGGGCCAACAGGTTCTCAGGATGATATCCTTAACTCAACACTGTCAAAAATGCGTTAATTGCCCCTTTCTGTCATCTTATTTCTTTACTTCTCGAAAGTTGTTTGCTTCTTTGTCTCGTCCGACAAGGACCCTTTAGTGCACATTTTATACAATAATGGGCCAGAAAGTTTACAGCCTGCTTATTTTTATTGTTGAGATTTAAGGCTCCATTAAAATCATTAAAGTGCAGACCTGTGATCATTACACATGGATTGAAAAACATGCTGGTATTTGAGGGAAACGGACAAGCTGAAGTACAATCTCACCAGCATAGACGACTCAGTTAGTTTTTGTTCTGTCACACTCCTCAGTTCGGGTCTCCAACACTGTATGGGCATCCATCTTTAACGAAAACGATTCGATGTGTTCGACTCGCGTCAGCTCTTACCGTCCCTTACACCGCAGACTGAGTGGCTCAGCATACCCATGACAGTAAATTCATCAAACTGACAATCAGGGCTGTAAATTGATGCTTCAGCCTGACAGCTGAATTAAAGGCCATCTGTGGTCGGCGTGGAGTAGAAGCGGAAACCCAGAGAGGAAGTGGACAGCTCAGAAATGCATCCGAGTCGCGGCGGTAAAGCGGGCCTCCGTCTCATTAGCGCACCCTTAATTTGCTCCCGTTGGGCCGTTAGCGTAGGTGAAGGAGCAGCTGTCCGTTAGCTGTCCCTCCACCGATGGTACGGAGGAGAAACTGGAACAATGATGGATTTTCAGGGCCAGGAGAGGTGACAAAAATTGATTTTGACGGAGAGAAAATGTATTATTATTTACTTGCTTGATACATGATCTTGCAAGATAATTTTAGTAGAAATTGCTCAAGTGAGCAACAGATATTTTAATATTAATATTGTTTGTAATCCACTGTTTGAGCTTTATGCTTAGGTGTACTTGTTTGAATTTGGAGAAATTTGATTGGATGACAAGGGGCCAAACAGGAAGCAGGAAGTAGGACATTTTTGTGAGTTGTACGGTCTGGAAACACATGTGGAATGCCGAATAAATCGTTGAAGAATGAATCCTCCAATCTCCATCCATTGCTGATTATTTGGAAGATGCTCCATCTACCATTAGGAGAATTTTTTTTGCGCTGGTACAGTGCGGCCTTTTAGAAACTTACTGTGGCAAACAGTCCATAAAACAGAATCCCCTCAATGATTATAGCCCCTGTATAAGAACTCCTTCTACCCCAGCTGGCTAGAACAGCGAGCCTCTGAAACAAAAGGTTAGGGATAAGTGGTTAGCAACAGGGGAGACCATTAGAGCTGGAGGAAAAGGAGGTCATTAAAGTTACCGACAGATGAGACAATAAGAGGGGGAGGCCGCGGGAGTTAGCAACAGGGGAGAGCATGAGATTTAGCAACAGGAGAGACTGATGAAACAGAAGAAACAGGAAAGCGTAGCAGTTAGGAGCCTAGCAGAGCAGAAGCCCATCAGACCACTGGTTCTGTTCTTTTCTGTATTGTAATGTGTTTCAATTATTACACGTAGTAACATGAATTATACATATGTTACACATATAAAGAATGAATGTTACATTTATATTGTGGCACAGTGATCCGACATGGCACGCAGAATACCACTGAGCCAGAAAGCGCAAAAACGGCATTTAATGGCCTATGTCATTCATTCTAACAATGTACACACACACACACACACACACACACACTACCCACAGCACTGACCATCCTGAGTATGTATACTACACACGGTGGGTACACACATGCCACTATTTACAACATATAACATTAACACAACACATGACATCACGTTCAGCACAATAACAGCACAATACATGAGAAATACACAGAGATATTTACAATATTTACATTCGGGGCCAGACCAGCACACCAGCTCATTGTCTGACAGGTACCTCCATCAGTCATCAAGTACAGCTGTTTTACTGAAACCACAGGAAGATGATGACACTCAATGTGTACAATGTACAATTATTTAAAGCTGGAATCACAGATATGACAGAAGAGGAGCAAAAGCGGAATCACACATCAGGACAGGGCTAAGAATAATTTAAATTTTTAATTCTTTCAATCATAAATGCTGTATAAACTCATTATTTATACCATCATATAGACCATTCATACCACTGTGTATTCCCGTAGCTATTTATTTGCCACATATGTATATATTGTACAACCACTTCTTTTACACTTTCTGATTATATGCCAAACTAATGAAGATTAACAAAACCACTTCCCGTGCACTAGAAAATGGAAGCAGACCAGACCTCTTGTAATTCTGAACTGCACTGTTTATGTTCAAGATGATGCTTATTTTGTTTATTTGTTTGTTTGTTTGTTTGTTTGTTTGTTTGCTGTCAGTGTGAGTTGCATCATCACAAAAGTATATTTTGTTCTTGATGATTTTTTTTTACCCCTTTCTGATTGTTTAATAGAGAAACTAGTACAGAGATAGAGTATATTCTCCATAAAGTTAAATAAATAAACACATGTAGTGTGGAAGTGCCACAAAAACCCAGTTAATACACTGGACTCACAAGAAAGGCTATATTTGTTCAAATATAAACATGCTACATGCTGTTATTTTACCAGTGACAATGTTTTTTCCATGGATCTATTGTACCGTTTCACAAATTACAGTTGTGTCAGTCTGAAAACTGATAATAATGACAATTTTATGTGGTTATACAAATGGACTAGTTCATAGGTAATTTCAGACCTCATCTCAAACATCAAAACTGTTATCTGGGACAATGAAATCAAAGACAGAACCATGTTTGGGAAACATAATCATCTTTAAGGATGAGAATGGTTTTGATGCCATGAGGCTGATGTAAATCACCGAGCCCTGGAGTAGTTATAGAATAACCTGAAATGAATAGATGTCTTTTGCCTTGGATACATTGTGAGGCTTGTTCTTTGCTTGTAATCTGGATTATTTTCAACACTTCTGTACTGTTCCAGTGATACTTGGGGTGGTTTTTCACTCAGTACACTGTCAATCAAACCACGGCTGATACTTTCAGTTTCTATAGTCCCTGGCTTCATTTTGTTAAGAAGGTATTTTTTAAATAAAATAAATCACTCTTAATGAACGGTATGTAAGCATTATTTAGCTTTAAATTAGAGGTAAACATGAACATTTTCAGTTTGCATAATCTACACGTATATGTGAATGAAACAGTCTGCTTTAGCAAAGTCTCAATCGCAAAAATCAATATCCACAATCATCTGACTGATAAAAGCAGCTTCATCCGTTTGGCAGCTAGCAGGTCTGCTGGTTAATTATCAGGTGCGTAATATCGCAAGTTTGCTGGCCAGCCAGTAGGCCAATAAGACAGTGGGTTCCCTTAGCAAGGCTAACAAAACAATATAATGTGAAATTTATAGTTTTGAACCACACAACTTTGTGATTACAAAGTATGGGAAAGTGTTAATGTTACAGGCTTTATTTTATAAAAAGCGACTGCAAGTTAATGTGAACTAATGTAGGATTTCCAAGCCAACCTAATGACATCACATCCTACGCTAGGTCAAGATAGCACTACACTTGCCTGAAAAATGTAACTTGGATTAGTTGTTATTTTTAATCAAGTTTCACCAGCAGTGTTAAACCAGTAAGGATTTTCAGAGTGGGAATCCATCTCGTAAAGTATGCTAACTACATCAAGTGTTTCAGGTCCACTTTAAGTGCGGCAGGTATTTCAGCACTTCAGCATAAAATGCGAGATTACCAAACTCACCTTAAATCCTGCTGGTATTGAAATCTGCCGTCACAGGACCAGTCTGTCACTTGTCTGTTTTTCCTAAGACATCCAAAAATGGGGTGATGCTGAAAGAAAAGAAAAAAAAATGACTGGCAGCTGCATTCTGGGACCAGAACAAAACTTCACTGTAACTTTCAGAACCAACTTATGTGAAACCATTTCAATATACTACCTTAAACACCGTGGACAACTTAAGCTGCAAGTTTAAGAACTACAAGTGTTATAAAAAGCTGTTGAGGGCCCCGGACACTCATTGCAACAACAAATCTGCTGTATTTGTGTATTCTGTTTTTCACAGTAAAGGGGAAATAAAGCAATTGTTTATTAAATTCTCTTTGTTGATATTATTAATTTAGATTTCACACTAAAATAGTAGAAATTTTACCATGTCGGGGGATGGTGCCTTTAAGGGCCCCATTGAGTTTTTCGCTTTGGGCCCCCAGGGTCCCTAGATCCGCCTCTGCTGACGTCATTCTGCTGCTGGTCTCCACACCGTGTCATTGGGACATTTTTCATTTACAAACACTAAGGTGCAGACTATTTGTTTCACATTATGGACTGACGTGACATCAGGCTACAGTCATCATTATTCATCCACATTATTATTTATGCAGGATTGGCTCCCAGCAAACGTCAACAAGTCAGACAGCAAACATCTCATTCTTGTATTTTTTTCCCCACCTACAGTATAGCCCATTTTTCCAACAGTACTATGCAGGGTCTCTTTCTTGCTCCCCAAAATCTTGATGCAGCAGCCAGGGAAGAATGGCCTGTCCAGGGCCAGAAATGGCAAGTCATTCAGTGCACTGTGTTAATGGGAGGTACCCAGGTGGCAAAGTGTGGGGTTTCTGCCAATCCAAAGCTGATTCTGAGCGAGGTACGTCTCACACAAAATGTCACATCTGAGGAGAAAATGGAAAATAAAAAACAACACCCAGAAACAAAGCAGATTTGTAATTCTGCCTTTCAATACCCTCATTTAGAGGATCGGTTGAAATGTAACCTTGGATGGGGAGAAGGAAACGTTCCTTAGATTTTAATGTTTCAACATCTTCTTCCATGAGGGCCTAATAGGAGCTGTGTTTCTTAGTTTGTCACTATGTCTGGTGGTGTCATGTTGCTGCCGATACAGTCATGCATGGTCAAAAGTTTTGAGAATGACACAAATATTGATTTTCACAAAGTTTGCTGCTTCAGTGTTTGTAGATCTTTTGTCAGATGTTTCTATGGTATACTGAAGTATAATTACAAGCATTTCATAAGTGTCAAAGGCATTTATTGACAATTATATTAAGTTTGTGCAAAGAGTCAATATTTGCAGTGTTGGCACTTCTTTTTCAAGATCTCTGCAATTCACCCTGGCATGCTGTCAATCAACTTCTGGGCCAAATCCTGACTGATGGCAGCCCATTCTTGCATGATCTGTGCTTGGAGTTTGTCAGCCTCTTGATGACCAACCACAAGTTCTCAATGCGATTAAGGTCTGTGGAGTATCCTGGCCATGAACCCAAAACTTGATGTTTTGCTCTCCGAGCCACTTAGTTATCACTTTTGCTTTATGTCACGGTGCTTCATCATGCTGGAAAAGGCATTGTTCATCACCACACTGTTCTTGGATGGTTGGGAGAAGTTGCTCTCAGGGGATGTTTTGGTACCATTCTTTATTCATGGCTGTGTTCTTAGGCAAAATTATGAGTGAGCCCACTACAGTACCTTGGCTGAGAAACAACCCCACACATGAATGGTCTCAGGATGCTTTACTGTTGGCATGACACAGGACTGATGGTAGCGCTCATCTTTTCCTCTACAGACAACCTTTTTTTCCGGATGCCCTAAACAATCAAAAAGGGGATTCGTCAGAGAAAATGTCCAGTCCCTGTACCTTTTGCAGAACATCAGTCTGTCCCTGATGTTTTTCTTGGAGAGAAGTGGCTTCTTTGCTGCCCTTCTTGACACCAGGCCATCCTCCAAAGGTCTTCACCTCACTATGTGTGCAGATGCACTCACACCTGCCTGCTGCCATTCCTGAGCAAACTCTGCACTGCTGGTGCTTCAATCCTGCAGCTGAATTACCTTAAGGAGATGATCCAGGTGCTTGCTGGACTTTCTTGGGCATCCTGAAGCCTTCTTCACAAAAATTGAACCTCTCTCCTTGAAGTTCTTGATGATCCGATAAATGGTTGATTTAGGTGCAATCTTACTAGCAGAAATATCCTTGCCTGTGAAGCCCTTTTTATGTAAAGCAATGATGACTGCATGCGTTTCCTTGCAGGTAACCATGGTTAACAGAGGAAGAACAATGATTTCAAGCATCACTCTCTTTTTAAAACATCCAGTCTGCTATTCTAACTCATTCAGCATGACAGAGTGATCTCCACCCTTGTCCTCATCAACACTGTCACCTGTGTTAACGAGAGAATCACTAAAATGGTATCAGCAGGTCCTTTTGTGGGAGGGCTGAAATGCAGTTGAAATTGTTTTTTTTTTGGGATTAAGTTCATTCTCTTGGCAAAGAGGGACTTTGCAATTAATTGCAATTGATCTGATCACTGTTCATAACATTCTGGAGTATATGCACCTTGCCATCATAAAAACTGAGGCAGCAGACGGTATGGAAATTAATATTTGTGTCATTCTCAGAACTTTTGGCCACGGCTGTGTGTAGCATTAACTGTCAAAGCAATTATTGTCATTTATGAAATAATAGCTTATAAATATTACATGATTAAGCGGTCTAAGTACAGATGAACAGAGAGTTTGTGTATGTTCCTCTACAAAGACATGCAGCAAATAAAAAGGAAATATTGGTAGCACTTTACCTAAGGCCATGTTTTTAGTAATTTAGACACATTAATAATGCATTATAATGTGTTGATAAAGCGTTATAAACATGGTTATTAATTTTTATAAAAAGGCACAACATAGTCATGTTTATTATGCTCTAATTACTGCCTTATGAAGCTCTCCTCTATAATGCACTATATATACCTTTATAATGCAGTACAAAGCATCCTTAATGTTTATAATGACCATTATAATGCATTATGACTGCCTTATGAAGCTCTCACCTATAATGCACTATAGATACCTTTATAATGCAGTACAAAGCATCCTTAATGTTTATACTGACCATTATAATGCATTATGACTGCCTTATGAAGCTCTCATCTATAATGCACTATAGATACCTTTATAATGCAGTACAAAGCATCCTTAATGTTTATACTGACCATTATAATGCATTATGACTGCCTTATGAAGCTCTCATCTATAATGCACTATAGATACCTTTAAAAATGCAGTACAAAGCATCTTTAATGCTTATATTTTTGGTGATCAGTGGTCATTGTTGGCACACCACAACGAAATGTGTCCTCTGCATTTAACCCATATGTGACATCGTGACATAGCAGGGGGCAGCTAATTCAGCGCCCGGGGAGCAGTGGTTGGGGGCGAAACCTTGCTCAGGGTGCCTCAGTGATGCCTTGCTGGTCAGGGATTCAAACCAGCAATCTTTCAAATACAAGTGCGCTTCCCTAACCATTAAACCACCACTGCTATGGACTAATGTATATGGACCATTATAATGCATCATAAAGGCATATGTAGTGCATTATAGATGAGAGCTTCATAAAGCAATCATAATGCATAATAAACATGGCTATAAAGTGTTATGCCTTTTGATAAATATTTATAGCTGTGTTTATAATGCTTTATGAATGCCTTATTATTTGTTATGAATGTGTTTATAAATGACTAAAAACATGGCCTCAAGTAAAGTGTTGCCGAAATATTTATTAACAATATGAGTTAATTCAGAGAAAATGATTATCTACAGGAAAAATACAATATCTTCCCAGCAATAAAACTTGCGCAGGCCTAACAAAATTGAAACATGTATTTTGTGATCAATCACTGAAATCCTGTAAAATATTAGCTTGGCGTAATGAAACAGTTCTGGTAATTGGAAGACAGTGAACAAAGATTAGAAATGTTACAGCAGGTATGAAGATGAACAGAAGTTTGAGAGCCTACTGACGATGTCATTTGGAATTAAAATAATTCCTGGAACAGCTGCCTTATTGGAGGTGTAAGGCATGACTTGCTCCGGCAATCAGATCTTTCACCACCCCAGACCTTTGAATGCCATATATCTGTGGTATTTTTTTTTACTTTGTTGCTTTAGTGCTGAAATGTGTTTCTATGAATAGCTATGTTTTGAGAAATGGTAACTAATAGCGGTAAGTAGCAATATAATCTGTAATCCATCTCTTCGGGGCAGTACAGCAGGGGTCAACATTAGAACCTGCACTTAATGCTGCTGGAAGCACAAGATATTTTTTGTTCGGGCACAATCACAGCCCACTCTGCCATGTGTGATTAAGGTCCAAAAGTATGTGGCAGACACGAGGTACGCGATATTGAGATTTAAAATCAGAGATCTTAGACTGTGTCCCATCCCAGTCCATCTTCTCGTGAGGTAAGGCAAGAGCATCTCTGCAAACTTTGGGGGTTAGAGAGTCTTTGGAACAGTTGGGGTTTAGGGGCCTTGCTTGAGAGGCCAATAGTGACATCATTCTTCCAACATTGGGACTTGAACTAGTAACCTTCCAAGCTCAGGTACTGTACAGCATCCAAACACACCCCACCCCACCCACCCCCTGCTAACAATGCTTTATCCATCCATGTAATGACCATCTCCGTAATCTGTCGATTCGGCAACAATTTTCTTGTGAAGGTATTCTGCAGAAAAAAATAATAAAAATTTCAGAAAGTAGCTTCATAAATGTCAACTTGAACATAGCCCCAGATGAACAGAGAATGATTTTGATGAAGACTGGTCAGTCACCTGCTTCCAGAGTGTGATACTGGTCCTGATGGACCAGTCAATTATGAACGGCAATGTTTCTGTGGGCCAATTAAGAGAAGAAGTGAGATTTCACGGGTCCTCTAATGACAGTACCTGCACACACAGAATCACCATTTTGTAGTGATAGATTAAGGTGATCCTCAACCTGTCCTTGTACCTAAATATGCATGAATCTTTGTTACACTTCTATTGTAACTCACTTATTGGTTGGAAATAATGAATGTAATTCAGAACAACATTATCTGACCTATTCAAATTTCCACTGGAGAAAAGGCCTTCTTTAATTATTTTTAAGATGAATGCCTTTATTTTGTCTTTCTGAAAAATTGCAGCGAAACTTCAGAAAATTAAAATCTGGAGTGAAGACACCTTCAAGGAAAAGAAAGATGAACTGGGAGGTGGGGCACGGATATCAGGGGGCAGAGAACAAACCATCAATCCACAAACCATCAATCCACAAACCATCAATCCACAAACCATCAAACTGCATATCTGGTGTTTTTTTTCTTCCTGTACCGCAAGCATATGTCTATATGTTATTTTTATTCTTTGTCTTGTGTAGTTTTAAATCAAAGGGTGGAAAATTGTTTTACATTGTGCAACATGGGATGAGAACTTTCCAGAAAACAGTGAGGTAATGGGAAAGAGACTGGTTCTGGAAAAGTGACCATTTCATAGTCTGTGCTCGTGCCTTCTCCATATACTGTCCAACTTACTGCTTCTTAATGTAAATTTCAAGTTATGTTGTTTGCTTTTTTATCATGTATATAATTCCGTCCTTTTTTCCAACAATGAAGACCCTTTTTGTAAATGTAGCGGAATTTAAAAATAGATAATACTTATAACTCTGATGTCAGATTTGTGGGTGACCTCAGAGGAAACATTTACATACGCACAGACAAAGGTGCAAAAGGCTACATCTGGTGTTACAAATCATTCTAAGCAATCTTGAAATGATCTTGAAGATGTTTTTAATTGCTTTGGGGCCACACGGAACCGAAATGCGACTTGCATCCCCATTTCCATCGCAAACTGCATGCATTTATGCATAAACCTAGGGGCTGGATATTATCATATAAATCACAGCTGTCACCAGAAATGGCTAGACACCTGATCACAGCTCACCGTAAAGCATCTACATCTCTGCAAGACACGGACATCTGTGGCACGCTGGTGTGAGGTGAAACACGGAGCTTCCTTACAGTTGAAAGTATGAGTGCCTGTAAGGGTCATTTCAGGTCTTGTTTACTGGCTTTTCATAAAAAAAGTCATAGAATAAAGTCATAAAACTATTTTTTCATCCTTCTTGTCATTGTTCTCATCTGTTTTTCAAAGGGGACGTGAAAGCGAACGATCGATAAAAGAAAACAGCCGACATAAAGTCCGCAAGACAGCAGGTGCAAGTTAAATTTTATCTCCTCTCTGCGGATTGTCTGCTTTTAGGCGATAGCTTTAGACCACCTGTCAAAGAAAGGGATCGATCTCATCTGAACATGGGGTGGAGAAGTTCGATTGGGCAGGTCTTGCCAAGGAGTGGCAAGTTCTTTTGACATGTGACAGAACTTCTCAGAGGTAATTGTGCCCAGGTCAGAGTGTTTGGCCAGTACGTACAAGTGGTCGCTGGGTAATTTCCTCATGTTGCAAACCAATATTAGTCTGTTAGGAGCAGAAACAAGATTTAAGCATCAATCTGTTATGGCTGCTGTCTCTGCATATCTACATAACTTTAAAGACTGATCTGCTAGTTTTTTTTTATCTTCACCTGTAGCCTCCATAATAGGTTCTGGACCCCCTGTGACCCTAAATAGGACAAGTGGTTACAGGAAATGGGTGGATGGATGGCTGGATGGACATTTTGGAACCAAAAATTAAAAAGTACAAAAAGGAATCCAAAAAAGTGGGTTTGAATTTTTTGAAGATAATTTTTACTAAATACCTAGCAAAAACAGGACTCAAAATGTTTGCAACAGTTTGACATATATTAGTTTGTGTCTCTTTTAGTAAATTTCTCTCAAATAATTATTTAGGTTCAATTATGATATGTTCCTTGGACTACATTTTCTAATCAAAGTATATCAAAAAACAATATTTAAACATTGACTTAAAATTGGTGACAGACTATCTGATGGTCTGACTTCCATTCCAAGTATTAAACTGCAAAAATGAACTTATAAATTATTTTGTTTTGTTATATAAAAGTTGTCAGTGATTTTATTTTTTATCTTTCATTTTTTTTATTTTTATGATTAATGTTTGCTTTTCCAATATTATTGCATACATTGAAATTAGATTCTTTCATCTAAGGCCAAGATAGAACTAAACACACAAGAAGGCATTGATTTAATATAAACACCAAATGATCAAAAAATGGTTTAAATTGACTGTAGTTCAAAGTCAACATGTGGAATATCAATTTATCCTTTTTAATGGAACAAGCAAGAAAATGTATATGTAAAAAAAAAAGAGAATAAATGGAGAATCACCAGATAAAAGGGGTCTTCAACTTTGAAGTAAGTAAACCAAGAATATAAACACAGCCTGGGGTGAAACGGAGCCTTTAAGGTGTCGTATGCTGAGTATGAACAAACTGCAGCAGCAAAGGGGAGCAGCGGCAGGAAGCTGAGGCTCAGCGGTGGGGGGGCCCAACATGAATCGGAGCGGCTGTCTCTAAACATCATCTCATAAATGATCGGAGAACTGAACTAGCGCCTCTGTCACCAACGGTCAACAAGAACGGCACGTCGTGAGCTCGGCAAAGCTGGAATTAAGGCAGGACTGGTTGGGAAAGCCCCACCAAAACTGGGACCCCTTACCTACGAAATGAAGATTTGCAAAAAACCGAAGGATTCATCCCTCAAAGATCTGATGGATACTCTGCTTGAAGTTCAATATCAACCATGCACATTAATATATGATTTGGTTCCCCCTTTGTAAACGCGTTCACATGTATATATGCAGAGCACTGTGTAGCCTCACAACTGCACGGTTTGGTTGGAATCTGAATCCCGCCCTGAGTGTGGATCCTCCCTGCTTCCTCTGTGTCATGTGACTGAGAGATAGCCAATCACACTGTAGAGAAGGTGGGGCCGAGCAATTGGAAGAGACGGGACCAAGACATCTGACTGGTTGGTCCAGCCTCCTCTAGTTGCTTGGACCCCCCCTCCACTACAATCAGATTATCTCTCTGAACCAGCAATTTTTCTGGTCTGCCCTCAGAACCCATTTGTGTACGTAAAACACTCTTTAAATAGCCCTTAGCGTGTGACGGTGTGTGTGTGCCCTGTCATGTACTGGCATCCTGTCCAAGCTGAACGCCTTGAGTGCTATGCAGCCTGTGACAAGCTCCAGACATCCCACGCCTCAGTGTTTGTAGTTTGATGGACCCCTTGTCCCTTCCCGGGGTCCGCGGGGGCTGGGGACGTCGTATCCTCATTACTTACAGCCTCATCTCTGCCCCAGAGCTGCTGCAGATTTCCATGAACTAATTTACAGCGAGTACTAGATAGATTCAAGTGCTTCCCTTCTGTGAGCTCCAATTACATTTCCAATTTAGACCCAGCAAAAACAATCAAGCCTTGCAATTTCCTTAATGTGTCAATATTACTGAGGATCTGTGGTTCCTGGAGCCCATCTTCAGCAAAAAAATGACAAATTCCGTTCGACGCTAACCCTAAACACTAAGCAAAAATACTTTTGTAGTGCCACGCCCCAAAACTCTCCCCCCAAATAGAAAAAACTCAAATCATTTTATGGATCTGCTGTGATCCATAAGCACAGCTGCTAGAACGTCGTCACTGTGCCTTGGTATTGATTCTCCGTGGGTCTGGGTCTGAGCTGAAGGGATGCCTCACCATGCTTCCATAATACTGCCCCGGAATCTTCCGTAGGTACTCTGCTGCCTTACGAGCTGGTGACTGACACAGTCATGTCATGTGGTTTACATCATTTTGACGCCCAGACTGTTCAGTGACCCCTCATACCCTGAGAAAATTCTGGAAAATTCCAGCATAAAAATAATTCACAGGATGCTTTTGTATTTATCGGAATTATGGACAGTCTCAGATCTTCATACAGGTGAAATTGCACCCGAGCTTGTCACTTGCCTTTTGTACTACACCTTATTACTTTGGACAAGCCTTCACTTCCCTCTGATTCTGATTTATATTTCTTGTCAGCGTGTAACTATATGACTTATTTTCGCGACAAACGCCACCTCACATTAAGCTTGTACTATTCTTGAGAATGTTGCAGCCTCCATTTTGGACAGTTCAACGCATTCACTGTAGCTACCTACTGTAGCTTAATTGTCAATCATTCATCAAAGAATTTACTACAGATCCAGCCACTTAAAATTTCCCCTCCAGTCTGGCTGGCAGCCAAATCCCAGCCAAGTTCCTTCCAATTACCATCCGAAAGGTAGAGCCCCCCTTCTTCTAGGGGTGGGCCTATATTTGACTATAAACCCGCCCATTCATTCATTTGCAGGGTGATACCATTAGATGGCGCTGTCTTTACAAAAACTTTACTTTTCTTTTTACAGGGTTAAATGATTGAATGGTCTTTGCTATGACTTAAAAAAGCTCATTTTTGTTTTGATTTATTTTATTTACTTATTTTATTTTAATATGCTTTATTGGTTTGTTTATTGTCTTATTCTTATTTATCCTTTGTACAGCACTTTGGTCCTACAGTATATTGATTTGTTTTAAAGTGCTTTATTTTAAGCATAGTCCACAAATTTTCAATAGGGTTCAGTTTGTTGGCTTTGGGAAGGCTGTTCTGATGTGTGTTGTGATCATTGTCCCTGTATCAACTGTCCAGCCATTGATTGTTGATACTGTAACTGTTGATTGATTAAAGAATTTGTAGGTCATTGGGAGTTCATGATCCTCACCTGCTGCAGCAATCAGAATCAGAATCAGCTTTTATTCGCCAAGTGTGCTGGGGCACACAAGGAATTAGTTTCCCACAGTTTGATACTCTCTCATACACAAACAATAAGTTAGAGCTGGGCGATAAATCAATTTAATTGATTAATTCGAATTTACAGTTCAGGACGATATGTTTTCATGAAATCGATTTTATTACTTTTTTTACACACAAGCGCCAAATGCGGAACTAATGCGATGCACCATTCCTCACGGGTAAATTAACACTGTAGCAGATTCACTAACAACATGGCAATGACAGGGGAAAAGATGGCACGTGCCCAAAGAAAGGTGTTGCTACTTCTGTAATTTGGAATTGTAATTGTAATATAATATGTCAAACCCAATGGCATAAAGTATTTACTTAATACTAAGCTGACATGATAAAATTATGTGTTTTTTTTCTATTGTTATTACAATATTACTTATTACTTTTATTTATAAGTTTGAGGGTGTATTGTGTTGTTGCCAGTTTTAAAATAAGCTATAGAGAAACCTTTCTAAAAGTGTTCACAATAATAACTGACACTTTATTGATCCCCGTGGGGAAATTGTGTTTATGCCTCCCTCAACTTGATCTTTGAAGAATAAGTTGTCTGTGAAGGCCACCTGTTGGGGCCTTGCTCAAGGAGCTGCAGACATACTGAGGCTGGGCTTGAACCAGTGACCTTCTGATTACAAGCACACAGCTTAGCCCACTGAGCCACACACTGCTCCTAAAGGTGTGGTCTAAAGTAAAAAAAGCTAAATAAAGTAGTTTGATTTTGAGTAGGGGAGGGGAGAATCGATTAAAATCGGAAATCAGATTTTTTGTGAAAAAATCTGAGATTTTATTTTTAGGCCATATCACCCAGCTCTACAATAAGTGACACTATAAAAACAAAATACCGTATACAAGAAATACTGTACAAATACAGTACAATACAATACAAATACAATACAAATGTGAAAAATTATAAATATTATAAATATACACAGGTGAGTAACACTGTGCAATTTTAAGGTGCGAGGTAGAGTGTAAACAGTTTTTGTAAACAGATCTGTAGCGCCTGCCAGAGGGGGGTAGCTGGAGAAGATTGTGTCCAGGATGTGACGGATCTGAAATGATTTTAACTGCTCGTTAAAATCTATGCTCGTTTAGCCGAACTAAAGTCCACAAATCGGATCCTGGCATAAGTTCCTGGACGGACCAGATGTTGCAGGATATAATGCAGCCCCATATTCACTGCATCATCCACCGACCTGTTTGCCCGATAGGCAAACTGCAGGGGGTACAGCTGGTGTCCTGTAATGTCCTTTAGATGGGCTAAAACCAGGCGTTCAAAGGATTTCATGACCACAGACGTCAAGGCGACAGGTCTGTAGTCATTCAGTCCTGTAATGGTGGGTTTTTTGGGGACCGTGATAATGGTGGAGCGTTTGAAGCACGAGGGAACTACACACAGCTCCAGGAATCTATTGAAGATGCGGGTGAAGATGGGAGCCAGCTGATCAGCACAGGTTTTGAGGCAGGAGGGGGATACACCGTCTGGTCCCGGGGCCTTCTTGGTTTTCTGTTTCTGGAACAGCCGGCTCACTTCCGCTTTGTGTATTCTGAGTTCCAGGGGGGAGGATAGGGGGGTACGAGGTGTGATGGGGGTTATTGTCTCTGGAGTGGGGTGGATGGGGGGTGTGAATCTGTTTATCTCAAACCTGCAGTAGAAGTTGTTCAGCTCATCTGCCAGGTCTTTGTTTGCTTCAGCGGGGGGTAGGGGTCGTCTGTTGCTGGTGATATCTCGCAGGCCTCTCCACACTGATGCAGGGTCATTGGCTGAGAACCGTTCTTTCAGCTTCTCAGAGTAGCTTCTTTTTGCCACTTTGATCTCACTGGTCAGCGTGTTCCTGGCCTGCCTGTACAGGGCCCTGTCACCACTTCTGTAGGCATCCTCCTTGGCCTGGTGAAGATGTTGCAGTTTGGGAGTGAACCATGGTTTATTGTTGTTGTATGTGCAGAAGGTCTTGGTCGGGACACACACATCTTCACAAAAACTGATGTATGATGTCACAGTGTCTGTCAGCTCATCCAGATTATCAGATGCAGCTTCAAAGACAGTCCAATTAGTGCAGTCAAAACAGTCCTGCAGTTTCTGCTTTGCTGCATTGGTCCACTTCTTCACAGTTTTGACTACAGGCTTGGCACGTTTAAGCTGTTGCCTGTAAATTGGAATAAGATGGACCATACAGTGATCAGAATGTCCTAAAGCTGCCCGGGGGACAGAGCGATAGGCATCTTTTAAAATGGTGTAACAGTGGTCCAGTGTCAGTGGCGTGCACAGACATTTTGGGGGGCAAGTGCTCCAGGGGGAAAAAAGGGCACTTTTTGCATATGTGGAAAACCTTTTCTTTTTATAATAAAAAAAACGCACAGGTTAAATGCAATTTGACTTTTATTTCAAAACATTCTCTAAAAATAGACCAAAATGTATGAGAACGAATAAGACTGACTGTGGTCATTACAAGAACAGGGCAGAATGGTCGTTTTCACAGGCAATTGGGAACTGCCTATTTTTCCTTTAGCAAATTAATGTGTTAATGTTGCCAATATGTTACACCAAAAAAAATTAACATGTCTAACCAGTGCTTCTCAAAACTTTTAACATGCACCCCCAACACCGTACCCTTCAAACTACCAATAACAACGTCACTGTTCTGTCACAACCAGGTCACAACACAGTGCGTAAATGTCTGCGAGCATCGCTGAGTCAGTAACAACCAGTTAGGCTAAAGACTGCATCTTTAGACAGTTGGACGGTGTTCTAACTTTCTCACAGGAGACACCTACTAAAGACAGTCAAAGACATTAATTTCAATCTTACCAAAGTAGGACAGTAGTTGACGTTAGTTATGGAAAGGCTAATCCACAAAAACGGAGAAACGTCCATAATTCTATTATTCATAATCATGTCAAGGTTTTAGGTTTTTCTGCAGTTCCATCTCTAAAAAGTGTGATGTCTTCCCGTCACTGACTTCAGTTTGAAAACTTTGTATTTATTCACAGATTTCCGTGAGATCATCCTAAAATTTGTAACGAAAAATGGGCTCAAAAGAGCCCTCTGCCTAACGGCATGTAGCCTATAGCATAACGTGATATTTTCAATAGTGTATGCAAAAAGGTCGGAATTGATGGAGAGTGGGGTTGCCTAAATGGTTTAGGTTACATTTTAAATGTGTCGTTTTTTTGTTTATCCATATGGATGGATGGAGGGGGCAAGCTGGCAAAGTTTGTCATGTGCAGTTTCTGACAGGCTACTTCACAACAAAACAATTGCAGGTTGGTCTTAGAGGGCAAACAGAATAATTTCACTCGATTCATGGGTTACCTGACTGGTTGGGAAGGGAAAGAGCTGCCGTGTTGTCCGCCGTGGCTCCCAGTCGCTATAGTTAGCCTACTATGCCTACTCCAAGTAGTCCTATGTCATGCCGCTGCTACACGCCTCACAACAAATGAACTGCAAGCGTGTTCACGTGACACGGTGACAGTGAAAAAGCGACAGGGTTCGGGTGTCTTTGAAGAAGGGGCACAAATCAAGCCATTATTTTCACACCTTTTTAAATCGCGCAGCTTTAAAAAAAAAAAAATAATCACGTCTTTCAAAAGGGCACTTTTTTGGACTGAGGGCAAAAGGGCAAGTGCTTCAGCACCACCTCGTCTCTATCTGTGCACGCCAGTGTCCAGTGTGATGTTGTCCCTGGTGGGGCAGTCGATATGCTGTCTGTATTTAGGAAGTTCCTGGTGTAGATTCACTCTGTTAAAATCACCAAGGACAATAAAAGGGAATAGGGATATTTTCTTTCCAGGGGGGGTGATCTGGTCAGCCAGCATGCATTTACATCTCAAGCTCATTTACATCTGAATGTTGGTGGTGCTGTTAGACTATGAGAATTGTATGCTTTGAACTCTCCAGTGCTTTTTTAATACCATTCAGTGACTGATGTTGGGAAGACAATGGATATTTACTGTACACCTCCATGTCTCCTGGATTACTGACCCCAAGTCATTTCTGCTACATGGCTTTACACTGTACAATATTTATATTTACATTTAAAGCATTTAGCAGACTTATCCAAAGCAACGTACAAGGTATCAAGGTACAATAAGCTGGGTTTAGAGGAGCTTACAGTTTTGATGGCGAGTCCGGCTTTGTGATGGATCGAGGATGTTAAAGTGTTTTCTGTCTTGTGATTTCTTCTATTTCTATTTAGCCGTTTAGATGGTGGACCAGACTTCACGAAATAGCGCTCTAATGTGACTAGCCTTTTTCTGCGTATTGAAACTTTTCAGAAATGCAAGACTTTGCCAGTGCTTTTGTTCACCACCCGAGCGTATAGTCGTGAACAGATGTGAAATTTTGGCCAACTTTTTCATTGAAATTCGATTTGTATGTGTTCAGAAAAATTTGTGATCAGAGGCTTTAAAAGTGTTTATCCAAATAGGGACCTCAAAAAATGTCCCCAAAAGTAGGAAAATTTCAGGTTTTACTACACTTTGGGGGCAATTTGGTCCTCAAATGTGATCTATGCAAACCCACACACAAACACACACATACTACCAGTCAAAAGAGATGTTAATGACTTTCACACATTCAGTTGACCCCCCACCCCCAGCCCCCAGCCCCCGGCCCCACCACTTTTCTTGTGCTTGTGGGCAGTTCCTTGCTCAGGGTATTTGCTATGGTGAATTTTCATGCAAAAAACATTTGCACTTTCAGGGTCCCTGTGTGGCTCAGTGGGCTAAGCCTGTGTGCTTGTGTTCCCTGGGTCACTGGTTGTGTTCCCTGGGTCACTGGTTCAAACCCAGCCTCAGCATGTCAGTCATGACTATACAGTGTATAAATGTTTTTGGTAGACGATCATACTTTTTTTCCACTATAGTCTTCTGGTTTCTAATTTACATGCCAACAACAGTTTTGACTGGTAGTGTGTAATGACTGTTTAGTAGTGTTTATTTAACCGACTGGCTTGATAGTCAGAATATGGAATAGTCTTCCTGATAACATAGTGCAAGCTGAATCCTTGAGTTCCTTTAAATCAGAGCTAGATAAGATTTTAACAACTCTGAGCTATTAGTTAAGTTCTCCCTAAGCGAGCTTGATGGGCCGAATGGCCTCCTCTCGTTTGTATAGTTCTTATGTTCTTATGATCTGAAAGCAGTGTTTCTTATGTTAAAAAAATAACCTCACCTTGACCGCTTCAAACATCTGTCTCATCTGTCTCATTGTTTCATTGTGGCCAAGCAGAGAAGTTAATGACACATTCACACATCACCCCCCCCCCCCCCGTGGATGTGCAGCCACCAGCAGCCTATCCGGCTGTTAGCCAGACAGAAAGAAAGAACACACCTTTATTCTCCACAGTCAACCTTATTACTTTGTTTAGACCTGTAATTAGTCTGTCACACACATCTTGGGTCACTCTCTTCTCCCAAAATAACTCTTGGACATGCTGCTGCTTTGTACCTGGCTTGGCCTCCTTGCGCATGAAATCTTTCATCTTGTGCCAAACAAGCTTAATGGGCTTCAAATCTGATTAATTTTCATATACCTCTCATTGCTTGACAATATCAGTCTTAATACTTTGTTTAGGCCTGTAATTATTGTATTGGACATATCTTGGGACCGCCTCATCTCCAAAGAGGGAAGTAAAATAAAATGGTAATTTCATCAATAAACTGACTAAAAACACATTTTGACAGTTTTAGGCCATCTTTGCCTCACAACAGAAACTATTTCTAAATTTCACAGGCCATTTATTGCAGTGTAGTAAGTTTATTAATGAAATTGGAATTTTGTTTAAATATAGGGAAATTGTACTTGCTTAGATTTTCATTTTTTGCAGTGGAGTTACAATACCTGATTCAGGTATCTTACCTGATTTCAGGTAAGTCACTTCAGATTACTGCTCTCCCTGGTGGATGGATAGATCATTGCAAGTACTTTACACACAGAGAGTTGAGGGGTGGATCATGCCGGCCCCCTTTTTCATTACATCATCGTGGGGGATCTCATTACAGTCAAGGACCAGCCAAGAGCCAGTCAAGGTCCTGTCAAGGACCTGTCATGGAAAGTGGGGAAATTTTAAGCGGCTGGATCTGTATATAACAAAAATATAAAAAATTGTAGATGTCCTTATGTAAAATTTGTGCGATAATATAACACAAAAAATGAATATAGAATATATATTGACCAGAATAATTTAGATAAATATCCCCGACTGACCTTTACAAAGTATAGTAAGCGACAAATTTTGACATTATGTCAATACTGCGTATCGAACAGCACAGGTCAAGCACTGGCTGTCAGATGATAACAAAATGGCAAAATGGCAACATTAACGGTGGTGCCGGGGCCTGTTGGTGACAAGCTTTTTGTGCAGTCAGTCACTGGGGGATCTACAGCTGTTAAATGAACCCACTAGAGCTTCATAGAGAGAGACAGTTAACATGATTTTTCAAGTGTTATTCTGCCATTGAGTCCATTTACAGAGTATTATAATAAAGTGTTTCATAAAGCCAGTTTATAAAATCAAGTTGTTTTTTTTCTGTAATTTGTCCTGCTTATTCCTAAGAGCACTGATGAGTTGGTGAATCCTGCTGTGTTACTCGCCTTTCTGCAGGCCAGAATGCCCAGTACCCAGAATGCCCAGTACCCAGAATGCCCAATACCCAGAATGCCCAGTACCCAGAATGCCCAATACCCAGAATGCCCAATACCCAGAATGCTCAATACCCAGAATGCCCAGTACCCAGAATGCCCAATACCCAGAATGCCCAGTACCCAGAATGCCTAATACCCAGAATGCCCAATACCCAGAATGCCCAGTACCCAGAATGCTCAATACCCAGAATGCCCAATACCCAGAATGCCCAGTACCCAGAATGCTCAATACCCAGAATGCCCAGTACCCAGAATGCCCAATACCCAGAATGCCCATACCCAGAATGCCCAGTACCCAGAATGCCCAGTACCCAGGATGCCCAGTACCCAGAATGCTCAGTATCCAGGATGCCCAGTACCCTGGATGTCCCACTCAAAAAGTCACTTCCCGCCTACCTCTGCCCGGCACCAGTTTTGAAAACCAAATTAAATAGCGAGTGCAGTCGGAACATTGTAGCTAGTTAGCCTGTTAGCAGACCATGCTGCTTCCGCATCTCCTAAATAAGGAACATCTTTATTTAATATTTAGTGTAGTTTCTGCAGTGGTGTAAAGTACTTGAGTAAATGGACTTCGTTACTGTACTTAAGTATTTTTTTGGCTACTTTGTACTTGTACTGAGTATCAAAAATATAAGCAACTTTTACTCTCTACTCTACTACATTTGTGACTGAATATATGTACTCTTTACTCCACTACATTTGAACGGACACTTACCGTTACTCGCTACATTGTGATTGCGTGCGACAAGTCAGGATCTTTATCTACCACGGCTAATTTCTTCAAGTATGTCTGGCTGCAGCCTGCAGGAGGGCGGGGTTGGACATCCAACCCCGCCCACATCCAACCCGGCCCATTCGTACCGCGAAAGCCACGCCCTTGTCCAACACGTCTTAAAGCGGAAGTCAAAGCGAACTCGCAGAACGGAATCGTTGTAGTACCTGTTATGTCATTAAGTTAAAAATCTTTAGTATCCCAGTGTAATAACAGTGCTATCTATTATTTATTATTTTGTTTGTTAATGTTTCTGCTAGACACACTATTGACTGTCAATTACTGCACAAAGATTTTACTGTGGGACCCGCATGGTTGTTTGTGGTTGTTTTGCTGCTGGTTAAACGTTTCCATCAGTTAGCTGACTATCTAGCCGACTCACTACCAAAACTATGGTAACTAGGTAAAGACCTTCTTGCTGATAATATAGCTTCCATGTAGTTAACAAGACTTGACACTTAAAGACTTTGTGCGTCATCAGATATTACTGTCTGCTCAAACGACTGTTCAGCTTGCTTCCTATGGGTTACTAGTTATTAGCTAGTTAGCAAAGCCACTGTGGTAGCATCCATTAAGGCTGTGCGATATAGCAAAAATATTTTTATTATGATCATATCAAACGATATTGATAATTATCATGGTGTAATTCAAGTCATTATTTTATTACTAGGAGTGCTCCATTTTTGCTTGAAATACCCTTAAGAATTGCCCTTAAGAATTGCCCTTAAGACACCATTAAAGTCAGCTCTGAATTTGTTTTTTTATTAGTTTTTTTATTGTTTTACCTTTTTTTTGAACATTTGAGTTTGACTGAGACTGACTTTTTGTTCTATTTTCTTCTTCTGCCATTTTGAAACATTGAGGTGTTCAATTTAATGTCTATATTAGGAAATAAAGCCTCATAAATAAATAGTTCCTTGTTTTCCACATTTCTTGGTGTTCTTTGAGCCTACATTCAGTACGAGTAAAATACTTAAGTTCTTTTAAAATTGGATACTTTACGACTTTTACTCAAGTCTTATTGGAATTGGTGACTTGTAACTTGTAATGGAGTAATTTATACAGTAAGGTATCTGTACTCTTACTCAAGTATGGTTTTCAGGTACTCTTTACACCTCTGAGTTTCTGTTAGTGGCCCACAGAGCCTCCCTCAACAATCCTGAGGGGAAGTGCTCACCACAGGGGGAGAGCTACTGTGTGCTGGCCAAAAGCGAGCTGAAGACTGCATGGTCTGCAGATGACTGAGAGCTGAGCGATGGGCACATTCCTCAACTGTAGGAAGTCAAAATGCCCACTTAGGGTTAGGCAGCCAGTTGACCTTTGAACCCCTGAGGTTTATTCTCCTCTTTTAAACCATTGTCACACTGAACCACCGTATGTCAGTAAATGACCCTGATCTCTGATTCTTCAACTGTTTTGGGGCAAGTTTAGGAAAGGGACCTATACAAAAATGAATTGAACTCAGTGGTTCAATGTCTTTATTTTGAGATTTGGTTCTTCAGAGATAAGAACTTATGTATATATGGGGACTACATGTTCAAAGATTGGGTTTGATTGTAAGGCCTTTTTGGAAAGTCTAGTAAGCAAAGGATAATGACCCCCCAAAAGAGTAAAGGCTTTACTAATATCCTCCTAAGGCCTGTTCAATTAGATCTAACCAAACACATGTGAGTGAATAGGATTCCTCTTCAAAGTGTTACCTACTCAACATGCTAATACCCTGAGCTCCCGTATGCGACTTTACACTTTAATTCCACTGTCTGGGTTTAAAAAAACTCTGATATTTTACTTAGCTTTCTGTTGCGTTTAATATGAAATATTCTATTTTGGAAAAGCAGCATGATCTCACAGCGGACAAACTCCCCTGGAGCACCCCTGCTGGTAATTTGTTCATTTATTTTTCACCATTTATTCATAGATTACCTTTGAACGGCAATGTGTCATTAGACTGGTAAATGTCAGTCTCATTACGATATCGCTCCTGAAACATTGTCAAGAAATATTTGATTACGTTAGTTTAGAGACTTCTAATAAAGAAGTATTATTATTATTATTATTATTATTATTATTATTATTATTATTACTATTATTACAGTGGTACCTCAGAACTCGAATTTAATCCGTTCAGAACTCCGGATCGAATCCTAAAAAGTTCGAGTTGTGATCGAATTTTCCCCATAAGAAATAATGGAAAACCATTGAATTGGTTGCCGGCCCCAAAAAATTACATCTAAATATGTTTTTTTTACCATTTAAACACAAAATGATCTGTTTAAAACAAGAAGAGCATATACTGTACTAAACACATCTAAGCACATTTATCAAAACAGTAATTTGTAAAGTAAGAAAATAAATGTATCCAAACAATGTGTAAAGTTAAAAAAAACAATGTGTCATTCTGGACAGTTCTGGCTTCCTCCACTGCAGGCATCCTAATTACACTTTCAGAAGGAATATGTGAAAATGGGCCTTTTAAACGTTTGGTTATAGTTGACAATAACTGACAGGGCCACAGTTCTGTGCTGTGTGTTTGGAATTATGGCCCGATAGAGGACTCTCTGTCTCTGGTACCGCTGGGGCCCATAACTGACAGGTCTTTTTAGATCACAGATGGAGTCTGCAGTTGGATGCTGCCGGTCAATAATCTTCTCATTACTTATCATAATGAACTACAGCTTAAAAATATCAATAAGGGACCATGACAGAGCAATCCAATTAAGAGCCAAAACACAGATCATGCAAATCGCAGCCCGGCTAGACTGGCCCTTAAATTTCAAGCTCCTCTATCTCATCATTGCGCGGACATTGTTATATTCAGCAGGCTAAACTTTATTTTATTAGATCTGCACGCCTATTTGCTAGTTTGTGGGTTCCTAACCGCTGGTCAATGGCCAAGAAAGACATCAGTGAATTAAAACAGAAACAAATCAGTTGCAAATATGATGACTTTGACAATGTTCATGAGATTTTCCTATTAATATGTAATGTTGTGTAAGACACAACTGCATGTGAAGCTGCAAGGAGGCCTAATTTGCACCTAGTTGCCCCTGTCTGTCCAGTAGGCCACTGAGGCAGGTGATAGACCTTATTCCAGAAACTGTCCCATTGACTGCTACTCTTCACCACCCAACCCCAGCTTTCCAGGAGATCTCCACCAAGTGGATAGATTTCATGACGTTGTATCTAAATTTACCTTCCAATCTTTGCAGAAATTACAACATCTGGCAGAGCTTTTTAAAGTCTTCAAGGCCAACGTGTGTCAGACTCAAGTCTCCGGAGGGCCCGACTGTTCAACTCCAGTCTGAAGTGTTTCTGTAACAATCCCTGCTGGCTCGTGCAAGATCACGGCAGTTGTGGGACGTGTAAACTTTTTGATTTCCATGTCTGCCAACAGAACAGGTTTTCAGTTCCTCCCTTTTCATCTTCACTTGGGTGCAAAGTCCCATTTCTGCTGGGAACGTACAAATCATATGCTTCAGTAGCAGGCCTGTGGTTCTTCTGTTCTTCTTCGGCTGTTTTCACTCAGTGATCCAGCCTGAACTTCCCAGCTCTTTCGGTATCACCAGGATCACCCAGCTCCAGGTGAAAGAGTGTTGGGGAGGGGGGGGCATCTGTGGTGCGTTTCCAGTGGGGTGAACGTAAGGGGTACTCCGACAGGGTAGGCCTCAGAGGGCATGACGCAATGACAATGCAATCTGGTAGAATATTGCTCAGTGGAGGTAATCTTGGCCACTGAGTCAGGCCAGGCTGACCCAAAATCCAGTAAGTGAGTCCAGAAAGCAAAAGTAGATATCTTACACTCTCCATAAACCACAGGGCATCATTACCACCATTTCAGTATTGCCCCGTTTCACCCCAGGGTTTACCTGTCCTGTTATTGCACCTCTACTGTGGACCAGGAGTCTTCATGAAAGCGTTGTGTTAAGGACACAACCTGTGGAGCACAGCTCCAGATTCCGGGCTTCTGTTCTAACAGCCTGATGATGTGGAACTTAACAGATCCTGGGAACAAAACCCGAGATACGAAGAGGGGAACCATCCTCGTATCCAGGTCCTGATCATGGAACCAACGGACCATTCACTTATCCCATGCCTGACAGATATCCATATTTCCGCATCATGTATGTTTACAGATAGATAGATAGATAGATAGATAGATAGATAGATAGATAGATAGATAGATATTTAACTTTGTGTGTGTGTGTGTCTGTGTCTCGAAAGCTGCAAGGGATGCTTAGACTAGCTATTTCCTTGTATCTATCTCTCTTTAATAAGCACTAATCCAATTAGGGTTATTCTGCAGATAGAATCATAAGCAGAGCAAATAAGTTTCACAAACACAGTACTCCCACCAGGTGCAGTCAGTCTGCACATCAATTACACAATGTCACCGAAACCGCGTCTTTGTCCTCCAGAGGCTCATTCCACATGGTCTGATGGGTTACCTCAAATCGTAACTCTGAAAGCGTCTCAGATTATGCAGTTCCTTCGTGCTCGATTCTTTTGCCTGACTTTTAGATTTATCAGCATAATACTGTATCAGAGCAAGAAGTGAAATGTAGCTTTTAATTAGGCGTCTATGATGATATTTTGAAGATTATGGTTTAATAGCTGACTGTGGCGCCTCGGAGTTTGCTCGATACTTCATGCCACTGCTGGTTCCCATAATGCCATTGTTGTCCTGTTAGCGATTTGTTCCTTTCCTGCCGGTCATTCCCAAGCTACGAGTTTATAAATGGGCTGCAGCAAAAATGGCACACAAAATAATATTAACGACATGGCTAACCTCCCACTTCTGCAGTAATGAAGCCCCCATGTTAGATCTGTGGAGCAGCATGTGCACAATGGCCGTAGCCCTCAGGAGAAGCAGCAGATCTGAATACAAAGCGGCCCCAGCAGGTCCTCCCCCATGGACTCCTGGGTAATGGGAATGCTGTGAATCACACAGCCTCCCTTGGGCTCCTGCTCACACAGCTTGTACATGAGCCTTGTTGCTACTGAGCAGCATTGGTTCAGCAGCCAACAGATTTTAGTGCAGCTCACTAGTGCAGAATTTTGCCAGTTTGAATCCCATTCTATTCCATCTTCAATTGCCACTTGAACAAGGCCCGTATTCTGCCAATAATGGGATTTGCACCAACAACCTTCTGATTACAGGCCGAGTCACACTGCCCCTAAGCCCACCTAAATACCTGACTCACCTGGGAGTTTGAACCCAGGACCTTCTGTGTGTAAAGCAGAGGTGATAACTCCTACACCAGAGGTCCCCAACTCCAGTCCTGAAGAGTGAATGTCCAAAAGCTTTTCCATTCTACCTGGCTTCTGATGAGCCAGACCAGTTCTCAGGTAAATACCAGGAACAGGTGTGGCTCATCAGTAGCCAAGTAGGATAGAAAACCGACTAGACAGTAACTCTAGAGGACCGGAGTTAGAGACTCCTGCCCTACGCTATGGAACACATGAAGCAGTGGGAGATGACGGTGATGCGATGCCATGCAAAAGACTGGTCACAGAATGCTGAGAATGTAAGAGAAATTAAGCTTTATTTACCACTTAAGTATGACAACAGGGGCCTGTATCACGAACATGGGGCCTGTTTCAGAAAGCAGGACTTTCTGGATAACTTGTCGGATTTAAGAAGATTAATGAAAGTCAACGAAGATAAAGTCATTTTGAATTGTGGTACCTTATATCCAACTAAGTGAGAAACCACAGGCACAAAAGCCCGACTTGCTGAGCTACTCCACCACTCTTAAGAGGAGATGATTCTACTGGGGTTTGAACCCAGGACCTTCTGCGTGTAAAGCAGACGTGATAACCACTACACTATGGAATTACTGCTGGTGGCAGTAGATAAATGTGATGGTATGTGATTCAGAGGATGGGTGACAGAATGGCGTGAATGTGAGAGAAATTATGCCTTGTTTACTTTTCTCACAAAAATGAGAACAGGAGCCTGTATCACAAAACAAAATTTGCTGCTAAGCTGGATTACTTGTCGGATTTGACGTACCCCAGTTTAAATGGAGTATATCTTCAGCCGCTGCATTGAGACTGATATTTCAACCCCTGTATTAGCTTAGTCATATCATCTTGTTTTGTTTGACTCATCTGCTGGCCCCTGGAGGATGGGCTCCCCCTTTGGGTCTGGTTCCTCCCAAGGTTTCTTCCTCTTAGGGAGTTTTTCCTTGCCACCGTTGCCTTTGGCTTACTCACTGGGGGGTCCTTACGTGGCAGACAATGTAAAGCGCATTGAGACAATGTAACGTTGTGATAATGCGCTATATAAATAAAATTGCATTGCATTGCATTCACTTATATTTACCTTAAATCTGACAAGCCAAAAGCCCAGCTTTGTGATAGTGGTCCCAGGGACACTGGAATGTGTGTTGTATTCTGTATCTCATGCTTTCTGTATATAAACATGAGACTGAAACCTGGGGAATAACCAGGTGAGAAATTTATCCATTACGGGGGGGAGGGGGGGCTCGCTCAAGGGTCCGAGGGAGATATGATTATTCTCCCAAGAATGGGACTTGAAACAGCAACCTTCCAATCGCAGGACTAACCCCATTGTGTCAGATTGCCCCCATGCCCACCAAAATTACTGATTCCACTGGGGCTTAAACCCAGGACCTTCTGTGTGTAAAGCAGACATGATGACCACTACACTATAGAATCACAACTGATAGAAGCCAGTAAAGGTGATGGGATGTGAGGCAGAGGATGGGCGACAGAATGGTGTGAATGAGACATTAATCTTTATGCATCCCTTGCACATGTATGACAACAGGGGGCTGAATCAGGAAGCAGAATTTCTTTTTTAGCCAGATAACTTGTCACATTCATGCACATTGGAATGTGTTTTTTTTTTTAAAAAGTCTTTTGCCCCCAATATAGACCTCAGAGTGAGACTTGGGGTCTGAGTACAGCAGCAGCCATTTACTCTGCAATACTGGAGTATTTTGTTTTTTTTTTTTTGGGGGGGGGGGCGGTTAACAGCTAATTTGCCCCTTTGGAAATGCAGCCACTGAGCTAAAAGCTGGACTTGAACCAGCAACCTTCAGATTAGAACAAAGGCTGAAACACCAGAGCACAGATCATCTCGGGGATCCAACCCAGGACTCTCAGTGCGAAAAAGCAAACATGACAACTGCTACGCTAAGTTTTCTTACTGAAATCACGATCACTTCTGAGGCTCATGCACACATGCAACGATCAGCCAATCACGTGAGCATGGGTCCCAACAGGGCTACGTATTTCAATGCAGAGGAACAGAGAATTATTCTGGAAAACGGGAACAATTTAAAAATACGGTAACGGCAAAGAGTAAAACCGCAGCTGCCGCCAAAGGTAGAAAGCCGCGCTGGCAGCAGATCTGAGAGCGAAAATGCAAACGAACAATTTGATTGTTAAGAAAATGTCAATAATTGTCTAACAAACAGGTGTTTTGTGGTTTTTGTAATTATTCTTTGCCTTTTTATTCATTTTCATTCTATTTTTTATTATTCATGATCAGTATGAAATGAACTTGTCACCCTTCCAAGCCCATACAATATTCCTTTATCCATCACACACACACACACACACACACACATAGGCACGTTGGCCTACCTATGTAAATTGATAGGAATACCAGAAACGGACACTGACCCGGGTGAGGAGGAGGCAGGACGTTCTTTATTCCTGATAGTCTGACACAGGCGAAACCGCTCAGAAAGGGGGGCCGGCGGTTGTTAAGCCTCCCGACAAGTAGCCGAGGTGGAGGTGGAGTGGCAGCTGTGTGAGTCGGGTTTGATCGGTGCCAGATGGCGGAGGACAGAGGCATGATCGCGACAGGGTAACCAGGCATGGGTCGGGCAATCGGTCTCGGTCACAGACGGACGGAGGCGGTGATCGCGACAGGGTAACCAGGCATGGGTCGGGCAATCGGCCTCGGTCACAGACGGACGGAGGCAATGATCAGAATGCTGGGTCTAGGCAAGAGTCATGCGATCGTCTTCAGCCATTGATGGGCTAGGCAAGTCTCGGGCTCTAAGGGACGAGGCAGACGTGGTACACGCAAAGGCAAATA